>NW_016157173.1:138974-173742 GCF_001687245.7 Rhagoletis zephyria | reverse complement strand
AGCAATTAGTATTTTTAAGAAATCTAGCATATGGCGAGATCGTTGTTTACACAGCGCTTACAAGCCAAACCAAATGTGTCAAGTTTTTCCAAAGCTTTTTAAAAAGAATTCTTCCTTCTCCTTCCTATGGCTGTTTCAGAATTTGGGCATCTGTAACGTCATCAGCGGTTTTCAATTTGAGTTTTTGTAATTCATTTTTAATACTTTCTTTTGCGACTGGGTTTGAAAAATTTGTGCGAGCTAAATAGGTGGATATAGAAAATAAATTATTATTTTCCAGGAATGAAAATTTTGAAAAAAATTCTGTTTACAAAGTCGTGGCTGCCAGCCGAATCGGATTCTGATATTGTTATTTTTTTTTAAAGCACCCTGTTTTTTATAAGGATTTGAATCTCAGAAAGTTACGTAATTCTTATCTTATTGAAGGTCAGGCTTATCGTGTTTTTTATTATTTGAGCATCGATTCTCTTTATAGCCAGACGTTGATCATTTCTGCTGGAAATCCCTGTTGAAGGAGCTTACTCTTTGACTTTAAATAGCACAGAAGGGACAGTTTTACCACAGAAGTTTTTAGCCAAGGATTCAATGTATATCCGTATGAAAAAAATATTGACCGACAGGTAAACAAAATTACTGTTTTTAAAATTTTTGCTAAAAATAAATTCCCCAAAGAGCCCCATTTGAAATTATTGAAACGAATATATGTAACATGAAAAGCAAGTCACGAAAATTTGATTAAGAATTACAGTGCACACTTTATTCTTTTCTGTCTAGTAGTTTTTTTAAGATTGGTCCGAAAAATCATAATAAAGAAAGAAACCAATGCAGGTATTTAAAGCGCAAAAAAAAAATTTGTTAAAAAGACTGTGTTCTCTTTGACGCGCGTCAAAGGTTAAGTAGAAGTTGGAACCTGTATGACTGCCCATTAATAGCGCGGTTATATACATAGCTTAAGAAATAATATGTTTAAAGAAATTTTTATCAAAGTTAATAAATATGACATTTGGCTTGTTTGGTTACACAAATACTCCCAAAAATATTGGCTACAATTTATCACTTTGTTTGCCATATATACGTTTTATCGGTGCACTTGCACAATATTCGCATTCGCAAAAGCTCCGCATTGATATTGCGAATGCGAATGTTAAGATTAATGCGGAAGTTCCGCGGTTGCGAATGCGAATGGGAATATTCGCAGCAACCCTGATACGTACCAAAATAAGTTTTCCAATGAACAGAATAAACTGTTTTTTTATTTGGAAAAAATAAGTTCTTGAAACACGTGTTGATGTATGCAAATCGTGTTTATACGGAAATTCAACACGGTTCAGAGGGTCTTAACTGGCATTTCACGCCAGTTGACACGCAAAAAAGTCTTGATGCATGTTATGTATGCGTTTATACGTCCGTATAAAAATGAACCGATTTTAGATAACACGAATTTATCCAACAATAAAGTATATGGGCCGCTGTGGTGTTGGGGTTAGCAGTGCGCGCTACCATTCCGCTGGGCCCGGATTCAAGCCCGGTTGAACCCCACATCAAAAAAAAAACATAAAAAATAAAACAAAAAAGCTTTGTGTGGCATTTTCAAGACGCACACTACAAATCGGAGGAAAGTCTCGGCCAAACACTAACATATTGTGTAAGCGGCAATCTATTATTATATGAGGCGTGTTTATTTTTACAAGCATATATGTATGTACGGTTGATGTGTAAAAAACAAACTAGCATCGACAATTTCCATTTCCAAAAACAAGTAATTCTTTTATCGACAACTCCCCTGGGGGGTTCCCCATACAATCATTTCAAAAAATCACCATTTTTGGCCTTTACATGAAAAAATCAGCTAAATGGCTATGTTTTTTCTTTATTTTTATTTATTTATTTATAATAATATTTATTATTTATTTATAATAATATCTATTTTTTAAGAAATTTATTTAGTCAGAACATATGTAAATGAAAAAATTAATTTAGGTGAGTTATAGAAAAGAAACTAAAAAAAATTATTGTTTGAAAAATATATTTTTTACTTTCAAGTCTGGGCAATTTCGCACGGCTCTCTAATGTCGTCGCCATAACAGCCTCTACATTTTCCGGTATAACCCGTTTGGAAACGCTAGCTAGCAATTGAACATGTCGTTCCGTTCCTTGTATGTGTGATGGAATTTTTGGATCATTAAACGGTGGATCATCTTGATTTAAATATTCTTTCAATGTATCGTACGGAATGCTTCGCGTGAATGGTGGTTCAAATACGATATTTATATCATTCAAATTGATCATTTCCGTATAACTTGTGCAATTAAAGTTTATATCTGGTTTTTTATAAACTCTAAGTTCCATTGGCTCGTCAACATCGGTTCGATAGCGTAGAATTTTCTTGATGGCACAGTCGCGCTTTTCTTTGCTATCATCAAACAACATTGATAACAAGATATTTTCCGAATGCGCATAATATGAATTATCTTTAATTACTTGATTGACAATTTTGCGTAAACGAGGTTCTAGAAATCGTGACCAACCAATGAACTTGAAAAATAATGCACTGCCGTACACGACAGAGCTGTAATACTTGATATTGAAGTACATTGGCACATAACATTTAATTATAAATTCAACCAGAATTCTTAAATTTGCATCTGGATTTTCCGTTGTCACATATAATCGCAATAATCTAGCGGCCTTGGTGAGCCACCGAGAATGTACAATTTTCCCTGGTTTGATGTTAGCCAGATCCACCGGAACCACGCCGCTAGAAATTGCATGGGCCATGTCGTATAAGTACTTCGAATCGGTGGAAAATTCAATTTTTTCTGGAGCAGGGGGCATATTTTGCAACTCAATTTTCTGGAAGCCGTCCACCACCTGAAAATATATAATAATAAAATAATTAAAAATGGTTGACAATTATAATAAATGAGTGATAGCAATAACTTACCGGAAGAGTTTCACAAGTTTCGATTTGACGGCTCAGTTTTCCGGTTGCCGATCTTGGTCCAGTGCTGGTTGATTTATCCAAAGCTTCAAACAAATGCCGAAACGGAAGTTCGTTGAAGTGTAGAAGGCAAACGAACCAATGCAATGGTCTTTTTAACAGCAATTCGAATCGTCGTATAATTCCACCGTGTGGGCCAGTGTTTGTTGGCTCACCGTCAGTGCATATTCCAATTAATGCATCCAGTGATATATTTTTATCGTTGAAAAAACCATTTAATTTGGTTGTTTTGTATTCAGCGGTTTCATGTTCCAGTCTTACGTAACCAATCAATTCAGAATTGGGTTCTCTCAAAATAACAAGATGAGGTTCTTTTACCATCCTAGTATGATACTTCTCATCAATTTTATCTATCGTTAAAGTATCATCTTTTCTGCCATCGAATGAAAACGCTAACAAATTGGTATCATCTAACCGTTTGCGAAGCACTTCTTGTCTGCATTTCTCTTTTTCTCTGCGAACTTTCGATTTATCCATGATGAGAGGTTTCCCATGCTTATCTTTAATTTTAAAATCTTGCAAAAGAGCGGTTCCCAATGCTGATGCTAATCTGTCACATACCAAGGCAAAGTTAAGACAATCGTATCTCTCTGTGTATTGTGAACTTGTGCTTCTATCCATATCTTCTTGAACCGGTGGCGGTGCGTATGTTGAATCATCGGGATCTTGGTATGTTGGCATTGATGACATAGACGTTGCTCCTTGCTCTTCAGTTTCCATCACAAATGCATCCATTGTTAGTCTTCTCTGATTATGTTGATCGTGCATGAACTCTTTGAGGCGTTCGGGAACCCAGCCGCATGCACATGGAGCTGCCTTCAAATCGCATTTACATGTTCCAATGTAAAAAATTGTTTCCAGAGATTTTACATACTCTGTAAATTGTTGGGTGTTGTTTCTTCTCTTGATTTGCTCTTGATACTTGTCAAGCAATTTATTCAATTTATTAAATACACTTTTTTCAGCATTATTTCCATACCAAGTTTTTCCCAAATTCCAATCAACTTATCTTGTACTTGAATAGTGAATGATTTATGGGAAAACTTTTTTTGTTCTGTTTTAGCACGTTCGCTTAAGTAAAAATAATATCTCAAGATATCCAGATGGGTTGGTAAATTAAGATCAGTTAAATCAGTAGACACACCAAAAACAGTAACATCATGCTTGGGTATATGACTCATTGGGTTTTCGATAGTTGTTGATGTAGTTGCTTCATCTTGCGGTGTAGAGGATGGTGGATTCATTGTAAACTTTTTGATTTGGAATGGTCACTTCACTTATTATTTTTTTTGAAATAATTTTTTATCTGAAATTAGCACTTCACACTTTGAGTTCTTCACAACGACTTAATGCATTCACAAAAACTGTTGCGTTATATATGGTCTACGAGACGAGGTAATAAGAATGAAATGGTAATTTCAATTCTACCTGCTGTGTCTTGTGGTGGCTTAAAAAAACAACACAAGCAATTTTACGATCTGCAATTGTGTCACAGTGATACCTTCATTGTTTAAAAGGGTTGCGGTGCATTCCAGTGATACCTTAATTGTTAAAATGGTTGCAAAAAACGCGCATTTCTTAAGAAGGTGCCTTAAAATACCCACAAAAAGGGTTGTAAAAACAACCTTCATTTCTTAAGTAGGTGCTATAAAAAAACTACACAAGTAAGTTTACGACATGCAGCTGTGTCTTAAAAAACGCACACAAGCAATTTTCCGATTTGCAATTGTGTCACAGTGATACCTTCATTTTTTAAAACGGTTGAATAAAAAACCCACACAACTATGTTTACGACATGCAAATGCATCACAGTGATGCCTTGGTTTTAAAAGGGTTGTAAAAACGCTAATTTCTAATAATTTTTTTTAATTTCTTTTCTATTACTAAGTTAAATTAATTTTTTCATTTACATATGTTCTGACTAAATAAATTTCTAAAGAGAAAAATAAACTCCAAAAAGAAAAAACATAGGCATTTCGCTGATTTTTTCATGTAAAGTGCAAAACCGGCGATTTTTTGAAATGTTTGTATGGTGAACCCCCAGGGGGGTTCCAGGGGGTGTGCCACTGGCATCGGTGGGTCGGGCCTCCAAAGTTAGTGGGGGTCGGTCATACATTTGGACTCGATTGGAGCACTCTAAATGGGTCAAAGTGGGATTTTTCAAAATTTGCCCCTACCCAAAAGTTCGACCCAAATTGGGGGACATCAGAATTCGTTTTAGAGGTATGGTTCCTTCGGCAAAGTTTCTTATTTTGATCCCTAGAATATGATTTTCACAGAGCAATGGGCGATTTTTTTGCCTCCCCACAAATCGACCCGGCCTAATACATATATATGTATGCAGTTCATATTAAAAAAAATGTGTCCAAAAAATTACAAATAAAGTTAAACTGTTTGGTTCACGGCACTACAAACCAACCACGATTTTATTAACTTAAGTCAATATAAAATTTGTGCTTAGCACCTTAAACTAACCTCATTTTCATAAAAGTACTATATTATTATTACTATTTGTTCAAAACTAAAATGGTTAAAAGGAAAAAACTAGATCTTTATGTACATATTTTTATTAAAAATTTTGTTTAACAGCTAAACTAGTATTTATCTTTAGTATTTTAAACAAAAGTTATTGTTTAATTATCTTTACTATGTATCATTTAACATTTGATGGCAAAGTATGAAAATGTCGTTCATCTCAAACCATTCATCAACACCAACAGTCAATAAATCATTGACTGGTTTGATGTTTAAGTCGATATACGTAAATATGTTTGTTTTCACATTTCTAACATTTATTTTATTAGTTATCAGTTTTATAATTAGTTATGTATTTACTTCATCTACACCCTATTCGTTACATACTTGGTCTCTCGCTTGAATATATGTAGCTTTGGTTTCACCCATTTAAATTTTTACATACATATGTATTACGTATTCCCGAGCTTATTATCTGTTAATATTTTAAATTAATTCTTTTAATTATTTCATCAGATATTGTTCCTATTACTCCGTGCGACAGTAAATTTTACACACAAAAAAATGAATTTATTCGCAAAACTATGGGTAAATTATAGTAAAACTGCGTACTTAGTTTATTTCTCTAACGTCCGGATTTTATTAAAAGGACTTTGAAATTAAAAAAATTGGTTTATTTCAAAAAATGTTTAATTATTTAATTCAGTGCAATGTAGGATAACAATAAAGGTATCAAATAAAAGAAAAAACTATGTAGAATTATAACAGATTACATTTTTTGGAGCATAAGGACGAACGGGTATGGAAAACGTCCTTTAAAAATTTTGTCCTTAAATATCCTGGAAAATTTGGATTTTTTTTTAATTATTGTTTGAGGACTAATATGCGTACAACCTCATCATCGAATTTCGTCCTGCAAACTTTATTAACTTAAAGAGATACAAGTTTTTAAAAGCGCTTTTTCAATACCTATTCCTCCTTGTAAACCAAAAAACGTTATTGCTTTTAAATTCTACAGAATTGTTATTCTGCATTGCACTGATTTTTTTAATTAATTTTTTGAACTAAGCATATCTTTAAAATTTCAAAGTCCTTTGAAAAAATCTTGACGTCAGTGTGAAAAACTAAAAACCATATATGTAATACTCCTATATTGGCAGTAAGAGCTAGTACCGTCCGAAAACACTACAGTACAGATATATCAATAAACACGTAATAAAGAAAAGGAACACATGCGTTTATAAATAAACATGTAGACGACACATTTACAAAACCGGCACTCAAGTACACAATACATTGACAAAAACAGTACTAGACTGTCTCGCTTTGATTTCGGAATGCTTACACATTGAGATGTTAGCTTACTATCAATATAGAAGTATTACATATATGCTAAAAACGCAGTTTTACTTTCCTTGGCCCATAGTTTTGTATGTATATTGTTTGTTTCGTGTGTTTTAAAATTGTTTTGTTTTTATCGCACGGTGTTATCTTGCAATTTATATCATCGTGATAAGTTTTATTATAATAATAAATAGTATTATTGTTTGTCTTACAAATGTCTTTGATCAGTGTGGTATTGCGTTCTGTATATAAAGAATACCCAGCCAGCTTCGCATAGTTGCATCGTTTTTTACATAAGTGGAAATTTAGGTCTGCAATAGAAGATCACATATAATTGTGAGATAAATTAGTGATATTTAAGCTATAGATATAGATGTATAGGTAATAATGTTAAGACGATCTATATACATATAAGCTAACATATTGCATATATTTAAGCCTACAGTGTAACCAATTTTGGTGTAATTACTAATTCTGCATATTTATTTACAGAAAAATTAACGGCCAATACTAAGAATCCGAAGGCGGAAATTGATTTTTTGAACCATTCAAAAATAATTTGCAAAAAACCGTTTCGTTCAGGTTTGTTAGTATTAAATTAACATTAATAAATGCACTAAATTAAGTATACATCATACTCCTACCCTGTCGGATAAACAATACAAACAACAAAAAAGAAGGCACTAAATGAACGTACATTGGTATCTAGTCGTTCATTATAGTTTACTTTAATTGAATAATACTCGCGAAACTTAATGACTTAACCTAACCTAAGCCTTAATCAGCGGAATTATACTTTCGGAGTTGCCGGAGAAGAGGGACCCCACCAGTGTTGCCACACCCGAAAATAAAATTAAAAAAAAATCTTTCAAAAAGTTTAACAAATCCCGTTAAAATTAAGCAATTTATTTAACGGATCTTAATAAAACGAAAATGCTTGGAGTTACTGTTTGTTCTTCCTGAGCTTGATAAATTGGTTATAAAAATAAAAAGTAAGCAGGTAAGTAAGTAAAGGCTCTCTAAGGCCGAGATTTGTCGTCAAAAATAAGGATTTAATAGTCTAAGAGTTGCTTAATTTGAAAACTATGTATGTATTACACATTCTTTCAGGCTTTCAACATATACTGCTAAAGTTAACTGCCGTTTCTCTAGTTTTTGGAATGCATGCAAAAAACCAGTTTGATATCATGTTAATCATAATGTGCGTGATCTTGTCACGCAAATGAAGGGACCTAAAGTTCTAAGTCGCCACCGAACGGAAAATGGTTTTTATGAGGAGCGATTTCATGATAGAAGTACACTCGGAGGTTAGAAAATGCGACGACCGCAGATCGGGAATTGCGTAGAGCAACATTTACTGGAACTTTATATGGGATCTGGATTTCAGTCTTCCCAAAATAAATTTGAAAAATTGATTCAAATAGTAACTCTTCCGACTATGAATTTTTGAGGAAAATTATCCTTTTTGACTATTTTAATAAACAAATTTAGCAAAACGAAGAAAAGTTTAACATTTTAACAGGCAGGAAAAATTTAATCAATTTTGCTTAAATTTAAGTAAAACGGTAACGCTGGCCCCACCCATTTTGGGTAAATTTTCGCCGGGCAAAGTTACCAGTTCAATTGATTTAGTCTAAGAGGTGCAGTTTTCTAACAGCCTATAAGCAAACTGAAAGTTTATTACTTAAGCTTAAATTAGTGATGACATAACCATAACCATATAAAACAGCTGTTTCAACTAGAGGGCTGCATGAATGCATTCAAAACGGCTTTTGAATTATTCATATACAAAACGAATGACTGATTTTGGTTTCAAATTTTTTTGAATTTGAGTGAATAGCTGTTCTGATATTTGTGTCGACATCACAATATTCAAACAAAGTGAAAATAAATTGAATTGAAATAAATGACAATTTTGTGTATGAATATCCAAAAATATTTTTTCTATGCACATATGTACAAACATACAATGTATGTATGTATGTATTGCTGCGCTCCTATTACATACGAAAAAACTTGTTTGTAGAAAAAAACTTTTACCGAACTGAGTTTGAATGATTTGAATGTTTTCCATTCATTCATTCACATTCTTCCATTTGAAGGTAGAAAATATAAAACAAAGGCTGCGTTTCTTTATACATTCCGGATAATCCAATTTCACAGCCGGAATAAACAGAATGCGTTTGAAATATACGTCAAAATATCATCAGGAACGTTCTAAAGAATAAATAAACAAAAAAGTTTATTCCAAACGTTCAGAATGAATAAAGAAATGCAGCCAACATGTATATTCATAACTTACAAAATTCCAAACGCTGAGTGTTTTGTATGTGAAGTAAAATATTCAAATCTACTGTACTCTGTTTGTCTAGAAGTTTGAATGAATTCACGCAGCCCTCTAGTTTCAACCAGCCTTATGGCCAACACTCTATTCGAAAAGTGGTGCCACACCATAACGCCATAGCCATAACCATAGCCATAGAGACCAATTGAATTGAGTTTTACGCCATAACCATATCAGCTGATATCTGAGAAGTGCGTGTTGCCAGACGTTAAAAAAAAAATATTGTTCACAGACAACGTTTTTGGCATAAGTGTAGCTAATATGAACCATTTAGCTATCCAAAAACTTAAAATGTGGCTCGATATAATTTCTCACGCTGATTTCAACTGTACCAAAATTATTTGGCTCAAAAATATAAAAAAGATATAGAAGACTAAATTAATTTTTTTTGATTTCTTTAAATATTAACATCTTATGAACTACATAACCGATAAAGAAAAGGTGTCAAAATAAAGACAATTAATTTATCTTTCAGCTGATGTTAATAATTTATAATCTTTTTTTTATAGTTTTAATCCAAAAATACTAAAAGCCATATATGTAATACTCCTATGTTGGCAGTAGGAGCTAGTACCGTCCGAAAACACTACAGTACAGATATATCAGACTGTCTCGCTTTGATTTCGGAATGCTTACACATTGAGAAGTTAGCTTACTGCCAATATAGAAGTATTACATATATGCTAAAAACAAAAATAAATTTCGTAGTTTTTCATAAAATAACCTTTTTTAACAAAATTTCATTATTAATGCAAAAGAAGATTATATTATTAAAAAAGTACAAGTTATTACCTTTAATTTGATAGACATATTTTATTATTTTCTGCTGGTGAGTTTTAAGAATTTAGTGTTAATTTGGTGATAGTGAAAGAAGTTCTGTGCAAGTATCCTGCGATATTACACATTCTCCGCGTTTTGTTTCGCGTCTGGCAACACCGACATTGTTGAGTACGAAAGATCAGCTACTTATGGTTATGATACCTATAATCGATGATAGTTAATGTGGTTACGGTTATGGCAATGGTTATGGCTATGGCGTTATGGTACACCCAGAAAAAGGTTTAGTTATAATAACCAAGATTTGGTTATAGTGATCAAGTGGCATAGTTGGATATGGCGAAATAAATATATAGTTCACGAAAGTCTGCAATTTACTTAAGACTTCTAGTTGGGACAAATGTATATTTGTTAATAATTACAAAACGACTACCTTGATTGGACAATATTGTTAGTTGAATAAAATCATTGTTGAGCAAATATAAACAATGCTTTGGTTGATACAAGTTTTNCAAAAAGCACTATTTCCTTAAAACGTCAGTCGGTTTGTTTACATGTCATTTGTACACCACTTATTTGGCTGAAATATCACTAACTAATTATTAAAATCTATACATATTCAAATATTTCGTTGTTTACTTGCATTTTTGTACAAAAATAAGATTCTTTGCTTACACCGCTTTATGTTTTTGTTTACGTATGCAAATCAGCTGATCGTTTGACACTTTTCATGAACTTACAGGAAAAAGAACTCCGGACTAAGTCCTGTAACTTCTGACTAGGAACAGTTGCTCAGTTACTCTCTCAAAAGTGTTCCCACTTACAGGTTTTATGTCAATAGGAACGACTTCCTGTAAGTTCTGACTAAATCCTGTAAACTTGACTGCTATTGGAACAGACTAACTAATTTAACCTTAAGACCGCTATGTATATAGAGCAGTGGTCGACATGCCATAGCTCACTGAGCGCTCTCTGAGCACATGTGCGTTTCACACGTATACGAAGAGCGGAAGCTGAGCAGCAGGGATGAAAAATGGAAGTTTCAGTTTGTACCTAATATCATAAAATAAATGTACCTAAATGACACAGATTGTACCTAAAAAAAGTTACATCATTCATTTGTAGTTTTTTTTTTATAAATTTTACTTAAAACATGTATACAAAAGGTCGATATAATTTAAACATGATTAGGTTTTTTTTTTACCTTAGCATAATTTTGACTACTGTAAAATATGCGGCAAGTCTAGAGAAAATAATCAATTTGCCGTAAGTAACTTCGACAGCATTTTAAATATATTTGCAGAAATCAAAAAGCTAATATGGGTCTAGTAGCTATAGTTCTCATCTAAAGAAAATATGAAATTTGAAGACAGCCTAGACACTGGACTGTATGGGCGAATAACAACAAAATTTATCGACATATTTTGACACAACTTTCTTTCTTTAGCCCTACCTTTATCGATGATATTATGGGCCAAAAACTTACAAATAGCCGCTTTAGCAGCGCATGTACACGCCTGAAGGCCTATTCTGATCTAAATCAAACAAACTACGATTTTTTAGTCCCATTTGACAATTTGTTTTCACTCATTTGACCGCAAATGCCATTGAATTTGACTTATAGCCCAGTTATGCATACTTAGCTTTGCATGAGAGTTGTCACATAAGAATCTGTTAAACGGGCTTTGCGTGTAAGCGGTTACCCAACGCATTAGCACTTAATATGTAGAATTCTGTTGGGTACCTCACGAAAAATGTCAGCTTTTTGAGGTACTTAGGCGGGCTGGGTACTTAACTTACTGATGTAGTTTCATCTTCTTGTTAACTTTCATAAATACTTGAATAACAACATTTAATGAAGTATACATAGTTTAAAACCAAAATCATAGCATTATTTTAACACATAAACAAGTAAAGAAAAACTTGATTTTAAAAAATATTTAGTGCAATGGTATGTCACTTTTACAAGAATTAAATTGTTTAAAAAGTCAAAGTTGGACATACCATTTTTTACCAAATTCAAAATGATATTGTTTGCCACTTACTTACACTAAATGCAATGTAAAATGTTTAAGATAATACATAATATGACTTTTTTTATTTCTTTCTTTTTGACCTTTTTTCTTTAGAATCGTTTATAAATCAAAATGAATGCGAAGCTTCTCCCGTGCCTACAAGTGAATATATTAGCACGGTAAAGGCAAAAGAGAAAAAAACTAAAAATGCACTGATCAAAAGACCCAAAATCTAGTGACTATACCTAATGTACCTGTAAGTCATCAAACGTCGGAAAAAGGTACAATACTTTTTACTTGAATTATGGTAAACGCATTTTGGTGGCAAAGGATGGCGAGGGCCTTGAAAAGGATTTGGCTTAATTTTCCGCTACAGCAGGGGAACTTGTACAATTAAATAACATAATTAACTGGTAAATATTTGATTTAAATTTCGATATGGGTAAGGTACTTTTCTCATACAAGTTGTATGTGCGTATTCCCAAATCATTTTGTAAAAAAGTCTTTTATTTTACGTTGGTTAATATGGTCACCGTAAGAATCGTCGATGATTCTACTATGTTCATTAGGGTGGTCCAAAAATGCATGTGAAAAAGTAAGGTCGGAATTTGTATGCTCTCACCCCTTAGGATGGTTCTGTATCGAAAAAATTAATGTATGTAAGTACCACATTAAGAAGAGATAGACCTATTAAAATGTATACTTAAATGATCAGAACGTCGAGCTGAGTCGATTTAGCCATGTCCGTCTGTCTGTCTGTCTGTCCGTCTGTTTGTATGCAATCTAGTCTCTCAGTTTTCGAGATATCCGGATGAAATTTGGTAGGTGGGTGTATTTTTATAATGCATTAATCATTTGTCGGAACCGGAAGAATCGGACCACTATAACATATAGCTCCCATACAACTGGTTGTTCAGATATGAGATTTTTCGATATAACTTCTCCATTTATGCAGCTAAGAACATGAAATTTTGCAATACTTCCATCCATTATCAACAGAGAACTCAGAATGAAAATTACAAAGATCGTGTCACTATAACCTATAGCTCCCGTACTACGTATTGTTCAGATAAAAGATTTTTCGTTATAACTCCTCCATTTAAGTAGCTAGTAACATGATCGGGTCGCTATAACCTATAGCCTACATACAACTGATTGTTCAGATATGAGACTTTTTGCCATAACTACTCCATTTATGCAGCTAGGAACATGAAAATTCTCACCGTTTTCACTCATTATTAACAGAATATTTACAGTGAAAATAACAAAGATCGGGTCACTACAACATATATCTCCCATTCAACTGATTGTTCAGTTATGAGAATTTTCGTTATCATTCCTCGATTTATGCAGCTAGGAACATGAAATTTTGCAATACTTCCAACGATTGTCAACAGAATCCTTACAGTGAAAATAACAAAGATCGGGTCACTTTTACATATAGCTCCCATACAACTGATTGTTCAGATATGAGATTCTTTGTTATAACTTCTAAATATATGCAGCTAGAAACATGATATTTCGCACTATTTTCACTCATTATCAACAGATAGTTTACAGTAAAACTAACAAAGATCGGGTCACTGTAACTTATATATTGAATCCATATAACTGATTGTTCAGATATGGGGTTTTAATGTAAAACTAATTCATTTGGACAGCTAAAACTGATAAATTTCGTAAGCTATTGTATAAATAATAATACAAAGTCTACTGAGAGAATTGTCAAAATCTATGCTGTATAAGCCTTATCTCGAATACCACTGATTGTTCCTATACCAGTTTTTTCGATNCAACAGAGAACTCAGAATGAAAATTACAAAGATCGTGTCACTATAACCTATAGCTCCCGTACTACGTATTGTTCAGATAAAAGATTTTTCGTTATAACTCCTCCATTTAAGTAGCTAGTAACATGATCGGGTCGCTATAACCTATAGCCTACATACAACTGATTGTTCAGATATGAGACTTTTTGCCATAACTACTCCATTTATGCAGCTAGGAACATGAAAATTCTCACCGTTTTCACTCATTATTAACAGAATATTTACAGTGAAAATAACAAAGATCGGGTCACTACAACATATATCTCCCATTCAACTGATTGTTCAGTTATGAGAATTTTCGTTATCATTCCTCGATTTATGCAGCTAGGAACATGAAATTTTGCAATACTTCCAACGATTGTCAACAGAATCCTTACAGTGAAAATAACAAAGATCGGGTCACTTTTACATATAGCTCCCATACAACTGATTGTTCAGATATGAGATTCTTTGTTATAACTTCTAAATATATGCAGCTAGAAACATGATATTTCGCACTATTTTCACTCATTATCAACAGATAGTTTACAGTAAAACTAACAAAGATCGGGTCACTGTAACTTATATATTGAATCCATATAACTGATTGTTCAGATATGGGGTTTTAATGTAAAACTAATTCATTTGGACAGCTAAAACTGATAAATTTCGTAAGCTATTGTATAAATAATAATACAAAGTCTACTGAGAGAATTGTCAAAATCTATGCTGTATAAGCCTTATCTCGAATACCACTGATTGTTCCTATACCAGTTTTTTCGATATATCTCCTTTATGTAGGAAGCTAAACCCATTAAATTGTGTTACCGGTTTACATACCGATCACACAGCAATGAAAATCACTTTGATTGGTGCTATATAAGATATATCTTCCATACCTCTGATTGTTTAGATAAGATTTTTATATGTGTAACTCCTCTATCTATGTGTGCTGTGAATATATAAATTTTTTCAAATGCACTAATCTGTTAAAGTAAAGTTTGCAGATTTTCATGAAAGGTATGAAGCGTTCGGCATAGCTGAAGACAGCGCTGCTCTTACTTGTTTTATTTTGAAATCAAAAATATTTAGAGGTCGCTCAAAGCGCCCAAAGTTTTCCATGTATTTTATATGGGGAAACAACAACTCAATAGAAATGGTATAGAATTCTTAAAAATCATTATTCTTCTATCGGAAAACCCAGCTTATCTGCGGGAGATTCCCAATAATAATAACCATTCTTTCATCGCAACTATAATTTATAGGTCCGCCAAAAACCCACAAAAACCCCGAAAAACTCAATGAGGAGACTAATAAAAAACCTTTGGTATATAAAAATGGATGAACGGATTTTGACGAGATTTTCTCTAATGTACACTGTATCGACTGGAGAGGGATCGTTTTTTACTTAGAATTTTAATAGGGTTGCCACCTGTCTAAAAAACTGTAAGATCCGCACCGTTCGTTGGATTACAAAAGATGAGGTGTCAAATGAAAGGGATTGACCTCTAAAAAAGCACTAATATTTTTTTTTAATAGGGTTGCCATCTGTTAATAAAATTACTAAATTCAATTCTAATAAGCGTAGGCGTCAGTTCTGCACCGTCACTGTGAAACGAAAAGACCTAGCCTGTGGATGTGTAATAATGTATTATTTTTCTGAGTAGGCTTGCCAAATGTTTAAAAACTATAAGATCTTCAACGTCCGTTGGATAAAAAAATTAGATACCGAACGAAAACGCATTCAAAAACTTTAAGGTTTTTGAGTAGGGTTGCCACCTATTTAAAATTACTTTGTTCGATACATAGTATAAAGCAAAGGCGATATATTTTAACCACGCCACTGAACGGATTTAGACACAATTTTTTATGTATATAATAAACGAAGTACGTGATGACATATGATTTCTTTCTCCAAATACGTAAATGTACATACATATGCATACATTCAGCGCGTGGCGAAGCCTCGCGCATCCGTGGCCGGCTAGTAAATACATATATCTAACACATACATATGTACATATATGTGCATCGCTCATTTACTATAAAAGTATCATAATCCCAGAAAAGCAAAAATCGCGCTAAGTATGCAAGAATGAACATTACCTCGTTCTTATGATGTGTAAAAATTGCATAGCTGTAGCGATTGCCAGTAGCTCACCAGAACAAAATCAGGCTTATCTTGAGTTTCGCCCGAAAAAAAATTCACCCGAAAAATGTTCATGCGCGCATAGTAAATTCACAGAAACAAATAGTGAAAAGTGAACCGTTTTGAAGAAAATGAAACTCATGATAAAGCTGAATATGTATTAATTTTTCCCCAGGGAGTATATGTAAATTCAAAACTTTTAAGCTGGTTTTCTCGAGTTTTTAGTTTTTTGAGTTATGAAAATATTGAAGTAAAACTCAATTAAAAAATTTCAAAATTCATTTGGACTCACCCACGTCAAATATTTAAAATGGAAACAAAAAAATTGAAATTCATGTTCATCAAAATTTTCCATATCATTATGAAATGATTAAAAATGTCTTTTAATCGCATACATATTCCCTTTAACAACCACCCTTTAATTCTTTGAAAAAAAAATAACTTTTTTAATTATTCTTTACATCGAAATCAGTGCACACTCATCTGCTATCAAAAACAGTTATAAGCAAGTAAGCGTATACCAGTTTTTTCAGAATATTTCTAGTACTGCGAGCACATAGCTGTTTTTGATCAGTTCTAAACCAAAAGAGATATAAGAAAACGGCAAATGCAGAAATGTTGGCAATAGATAGTGTTAATAAAATATGCAATAAAAAAATTTACAAAAATCACATAACTGTTTTTGTTGGCGCAGCGACGATATGTAGTTGTACTCATGATACAAAAAAGAAGGTAGTTCCATTTAATGACATTCGTTGTTGTTGCTAACCATTTGACTTTTAATAAAATTATGACATTTCATAAAATTCATGCTACCTGATCACCAGAGATAATATTTTTTTTTTGTAAAAGTAAACAAAAATGTATGAAAATGAGTGAAGTTTAGTGAAGTTATTGAACATATATGAAAGGAGGGCTGCATGACCATCCGTCACCTCTCGAATTCAAGTACAGATTTCGATCATACCTTCTAGGTAATTTTTTAACCACTTAAAGAAATTATTGTTGTTGTCATAAAGATTCTAAAATGTATGCATGAACTTTATTAGGGCGAAACGAAACTATTTTGAGCACGGAAACAAATGTTGAGTCTTCAAGTGAAGTAATGTTAAAATTTGAAGAGGAGTTGCTCAGTGAAAATGTTTTCAAACCACTTAACGATATTGAAATATCCGCAGAAGAAGAACTCGAGGTAAACTCCTTACCCTTTCGTTTTTATTTGATTTCTAATTTTTTAGCTCGCTTAGCTTTAGTAGCTCGCAGAAGAGCATGAAGCAGAAGATTTCATCAGTCCACTCAAAGATGTGGAATATGATGGACTTGAAAATTTTGCCGGCTACATAATTTCGAAAATGGGGTTGACAAAACTAGGCTTCAGGACGCATGTAGAAAGTGATCAAAATTATACGTATGTTAACTGTTTATCGGAGGGCGGTCTGTACAAGCCTAATTCAAGTTTTTTGCATACATTGGAAATTTTGAATTCAAAATTTGTTGAAATTAATGGTGATTCGCTAACCACAAAGCCAAAATTTTTGCAAAATCTGATGAGAAATTTAAAAGTAAATTTGGACCAAAATATTATAAAAAGATTTTATTTGGGAAGAACATTCTTTAGAATTCGATTTTTAAATCGCAAGATTAAAGAAACGAAAATTGTATATCAAAATAAGAAAATGAAAAAAATAACAACATAATGCACTAATGGTTTTTATTATAAAATAAAAAGAATAATTACAATGTAACAGTTTACATTTTATATATTTTTAATAAAAGAGGGGCAAACCACGTAAGTAAAAAAATATCAAGTACTGATTGTGAGTTTTGATTTGAAATATTCTCACATTGGTAAAAATATGGGAAAGAAAATACTCCGATGTATTGTTTTAATATTATCAAAGTGGCAAGGCCGTTGATAATACTGACAATTTATGAAACTTCAAAAAATTTTATTATCCGTCAAAAGTTGTTTATTGAAACTACCTTCTTTTTTGTATCATGGTTGTACTTGTCGACATTCGTGGATACCTATTGATTGTCAGTCGCTGTAAAGTAAAGCGCGCAACGGTTCTGGTAAATGAGTCAACAAAGGTATTTAGGTATTGACCTACAGCCCCGAATGAGACTTTTACGCAGTATAATATTGGCAAGCCACATCCATGGGGCCAATCGTAGCACACGACAGCTCGATTTAGTCAATGGCGCGATGTAATTTCAAACTTTCGGCACTTCTCATTTGACGATGTAGATCAATTCAGAAATATTTTTAAATAGTGTTGCCACTTATTTTTTACCTGAAACAATTTATATATCAAATGAAAGGTATTTTTGAGAATTTAAATAAAGAAATATTTTCCATGAGGGTTGCCACGTTTTTTTGTAATGCAAACATACAAAACCTTTCATTATTGAATCATGGAGTCATACGTACTTTTCTGCTTAATGTTCAACTCATTGTCATTTACATTGGTGTCGAACCAAATCTTGGTTGCGTATATTTTAAGCAAGCTTTCCTATTGAACAGCTTTTCATGAAACATATAATTGCTTCGCTTGTATTGCCGTACTGGAGTGCAACTTATTCCTATGAGTTGCCTTGCAACATGTTGGCTCGAAACTCGAAATTGTTACTCGAAGCATATCACTGGCTCGTATCATATTTCCAGCATTTTTCAGCTTTTAAATGAAATTAAGGAGTAATTTTTGACTTAAAGTTTACATTCGCTGATCATATTAATTTTATTATTACAAAATCGTATGCCATGCTTGCTTTCGTAAGGCGGCATAATGGGGAATTCACCGAAAAGTATACATTGAAACTTTTGTATATGGCTTTTGTACGTTACGCGTCCTTCATCTGGTGTACCTATTATGCATGCCATATTGGTAGGATTGAGCGGATCCAAAAAATTTTTTTACGCTTTGCGCTGCGTAGCTTACGCTTTTCTGACCCTATCCCCACCTGTGAATAGAGATGCCTGTTGATACACTTAAAATCCTTGCAAAGTAGGAGAATAATCCTTTCTTTATCTTTTGTATTTGATCTAGTCTGCGGTGTTATAGACTGTCTCGTACTCCTTGAGAGGATTTTCTTTAATATACCTGCCAGACCTCTACGCTGCTCAGAGTTTTTCCATCTTGGTGTTATTAAGGATCTATATGCACGAAATGCCTTAATTGAATTCAACAGAATTTATAAATATGTTGATATCGATTTTTCAACTTCAAAAAATCGCTTTAGGAATTCTTTGATTCTTTTTTTATAAGTAGTTTTATTTTTCTCTAAATAGTTATGTATTAATAATTTTAAACTATTTTCTATTTAGCCTATAAGAATTTTTATTGTATTCATTGGCTATAAAGAAATAAATAAATAAGTAAACATAAGTATGCCACCATTTTGTACCATGACACGATTTTGGCAAAAAAATTAACAACTAACATTTACTCAAATACATACAAAATATTCTTTTTTATGACAAGTGTTACCTCCAAATTTATGTTGCTGCCTGCATTGGCTGTTAGTTTCAGTTGCTTTCAACTAATGAAAAATAGTTAGTCATTGAGTATGTAGTCACCTTCGTTGATACAAGTTACAGTTGGCGTAGCTGGAAGTCGTCTGTGATATGATTAAGTATTGGTTCCAAGCAGCAATAAATACAGCAGCAATTATTAAATATGCAGGACTTTCTATGAAGACGCTATCTGCTGTACCAGTTTGCATAGCCGCAGGTTGTTCACCTGAAAATCAAAGAAGAAAGCTGTATATACTTGCTTCAACTACAAAATATACACAAAAGCTTTTTACGTTACCAGTGAGGACATGTACTCGTACTGACGCTGGTACCGCGCCAATTGGTGCGCAGGTGTAATTTCCAGAGTCACGCAATGAAGCGCGTGTTAGCATTAAACGACTAGTGGTACCCACATCCGTTTTCTCCGTTTCTAGACTGATTCCACCGCGCTGGGAATCAAAGTCGACAACCGATGAGCCGTGATACCTGGGAAAATTGTAAAAAATATACATCTATACATAAAAGGCCTAATTCTACTATATATATGTGAAAGTATGTATGTATGTATGTACATATGTATGTGCCAGGTTGAAGTCTAAACGGACGGACAGAATCGAAAAAAAATTTACAGAGTATTGCCATGACACCTGGGCCTATAATAAGGTGAAAAAAGTTGGGATCCGACAAGGGGGCGTGGCGCCTCCCATAGGAGTTAAATTTTTAATCAGCCATAACTTCCAGACCATAGTTATCTGAACTTGAAACATGGTACGCAGACATGTCAATGGTAGATGCTTATAGGTAGGTATATATAAACGAGTTTGTAAAAGGGGGCGTGGCACATCCCATAGGCGTGGCATTTTTTATCAGCTATAACTTCGGAACCATAAGTCCCACGAACTAGAAATTCGATATGCAGACATACCAATGGAAGGTGCTTATAGAAGGGTACGTATAAGCGAGTTTGTAAAAGGGGGCGTGGCACATCCCATAGGCGTGGAATTTTTTATCAGCCATAACTTCGGAACCATAAGTCCCACGAACTAGAAATTCGATATGCAGACATACCAATGGAAGGTGCTTATAGAAGGGTACGTATAAGCGAGTTTGTAAAAGGGGGCGTGGCACATCCCATAGGCGTGGAATATTTTATAAGCTATAACTTGGGAACCATGAACATGAAATTTGGTAAGAAGACATATCAATAGTAGGTGCTTATATGAGGGTATACATAATTGAGTTTGTAAAAGGGGGCGTGGCACATCCAGTAGGAGTGGAATTTTTAATCAGCCATAAATTGGGAACCATAAGTCACATGAACTTGAAATTTGGTATTCAGACATAGGTATCTATGAGAGGTGTTCAGAGTGAAGTATATATAAATGAGTTTATAAAAGGGGGATATACACATATGTATTCATCTATTAGATAACTCGGATATTTAAAACTGTGTGTTTTTTTTGAAACCTTACCGTCTTTATATTATTTTGAAATGGAAAGATTAAATTGTTTTTTAATCCCGCGATGCTATTAAACGAAAAATGTTCATTCATAATGAATAAACCTCCTTCCGAAATAAGCATTCTATCAGAAAAGTGCAGCTATACTAAAACAGCTAAGCGAATAGGTAGCTAAACGGAATGTACCGTAGTAGACTAATTTTAATTAAGAAATTTGATCGTTACCTTAATCCACCTAATATAAATAATGGAACAAGATTTGCAGTGCAAGTGATGATCAACATGTGTTTAAGCGACTTATGCATTTCCCGCATAAACAAAGAAGCAGTGAACACACACACGCATTTGTATTGCATTTCACGCACTTGTAGTGCACTCCAGCATAAAACCAAGTGCAGCGAACAAACACACGCACTTGTGTTTAAAAGTAATTCGTTCGTTCTTAATTGGCTATGCATTTTTTATGCAATTCTCAAATATCTCTTCGCGGAACTTAGTGAAGTGATAAGTCGGTGGCATTTCCAGCCATGGTCAACGCTAACCCAGCTTGGCTATCACACGGTGCTTTAAGCATCGCTCTCACTCCACTCCCGGAGTGTTTTTTGGTATGCTAGTAAGCTACGGCTTGCAAGCCACACAGGGGCTCTGCATCCATACATCCCCAAATAAATCCCCGCTCATTGCACAGCAGCCTACGGCAGCTAGAGCACGATTCCTCCATTGGAGTCCCTCCAAATAAATCCCCGCTCATTGCACAGCAGCCTACGGCAGCTAGAGCACGATTCCTCCATTGGAGTCCCTCCAAATAAATCCCCGCTCATTGCACAGCAGCCTACGGCAGCTAGAGCACGATTCCTCCATTGGAGTCCCTCCAAATAAATCCCCGCTCATTGCACAGCAGCCTACGGCAGCTAGAGCACGATTCCTCCATTGGAGTCCCTCCAAATAAATCCCCGCTCATTGCACAGCAGCCTACGGCAGCTAGAGCATGACTCCTCCAATGGAGTCCCCCAATAAATAAATGGTATAAGGGCCACATCATGCGCTACCGCTTCATAAGCCTGCTCGCATATCTCCCTCTCTCTCTCTCTCTCTCTCTCTCTCTCTCTCTCTCTCTCTCTCTCTCTCTCTCTCTCTCTCTCTCTCTCTCTCTCTCGCATAGCAGGCATATGGAGTGCGTGGCAGTGATCGGACTTGAAAAAAAAATGTGTGTGGTAGAATCTGGAAAAAAATGTGGTATATTTCAAAAAAATGTGGTAGATCTCAGGTTTTTGATCAAACTTTGTACAAAAATTAATAATATTCTGCAAGGTTTCACCTAAATTGCAAACATTTTAATTCGAATCCAAGAAAATTCGATTTTAGTATAATAAAATGCAAGATTGAAGTTGCTAAAAATTCGTTTGAGTTTTGGCAATTTTTTTCCTTGACAGTGTAAAGCAGTTCCTTCCATATCAAGATATTTTTCGAACCTTGCGGAGTGCTGCCAGCTTTTCTTTTTATCACACCACGATGTAGCGTTCCAGAAACAGATACTTGGGATTTGCCGATTTTGACAATTCTCAAGCAAAAGTAAACAACGCTTTAGAAACTTAAGATGCACTGAAATTTTCTAATACTTTCACATAAATCGCCGTTTTTTTAACATTTTCGCTATTAATTATTTTTTATAAATCATATATTTTGCAATTTAACACAATAAAACCATGTTTCCTGTCGAAAAATTGAATATTGAGAAAATTTACTATTTTAATGTTTATTTTATCCTCCCATTCTGCCTGTTGTTAGTGTTTAGTGTTGGACAATTTTTGCTCTTAAAATTAAGAAAATTATGTCGAGCAAAAATAAAACTACTCAAAAACCCGAATATGTGGTAGATTTCAGACCTTGTGTGGTAGATGTGGTAGGTGCTCAAAAAAGTGGCAGATCTACCACAATGTGGTAAAAGTCCGATCACTGGTGCGTGGTTGGCTTGATGTGCACCTATAAACCATGTGGGCTCATTGAGCTCGATACCTCAACACTCACAAAGGTAATCCCTACCTCCGCTACTCCTCTAACTCGGCCACACCTCCAAACCTGATCTCCCGCTCTCCCTAATCTAAACAATATATGTATTAGTTGAAGCACGATAAAGCTAAAAGTATGGCTCATAAGGATGCCTTAATGTAAACAAAGAAAATATTTTGTCTCCTTTAAATTATGCTGAACTGAATATTTGTATTACTGTTTTATATTTTTATTTGTTTACCCCGAACGATGTCGGGTGCTCTGCTAGTACTCTATATACATATATGCATGTACATTTCTTAGAAAACTGTCATAACTCAAAAAATTAAATTTTTAACAATTGGTGCAGATGCCTTTTTATGCACTTTGGGAGCAAATTTAGAATTCTAAACGCATTTCTTAAAAAATACCGTTTTTGAGTTATGACAGCCTCTTGGTAAATAAGCGTTATGTACCTATGCACACAAGGGTATTATAACTTTGTTCACATAACAGTTTTTTTGTGACATACTAAAGGAATCAAGATAGATATAGCAGAGAGATATCTTAACGAAACTCGGTACGTGTATTTCTTTTGAGCCAAGGGCGATGGTATTGAAAATGGGCAAAATTGGACAATAACCACGCCCACCTTCCATGTAACGGTACATAGTTTGAAAAAATGATACCAATTGATAGAACAGAAATATGTGCCGCTCACTCATGACTACATAAGGTTGTATCACTAAGTCTAACTGAACATACTATAGAATATGTTTGAAATTTACTTATTTTGTATTTTTCTTTCTTATTTCACTTGCAATGCCTACTCGCATATTTTTGCCTTCTATGCTCTTCTTAAGGATTAAAATTACATAAATAAAGCAGATTCACACAGGAGTAGTTGTGTAAAAAATCAGTCAAAGCACATAATTATCAACAGCAATATAATTTCTCAAGCTGGATAGCCGGACTATCAATGAAATTTGGATTTTAATTCTAACTAAACCGATATGTCATTATCACCATATACTACTATATTTATGCTTCATATCAACTCGCTTATATTCAACACGAGTTGAAAGCCAAATGCAGTTAATTACTTGAACTGCCCGTCAGCTGTTTTGTACCATTTGCTATTTTGTTGTATAAAATAAAACGATTGAATCGGAGAAGGAGTTTTTCGTTTTGCAATACCGAGATAGTAATTTACAGTCTCGTACGCATCATTTTTTGCTCCAAACTAGACATGTTCATTTAAATAGTTAACTCAAATCTAAGGCCCAATTTCAGATGGCCTACGTAAGTAACTGCTCTTAATGGTCAATATTGGCTATTTATATGAGATATGTATGCAACCCTGTGATTATACCATACAACTAAGATTGATTGGTAAATTGTTTGATCAAACCCACCAAAAAATCAGCTGTTCAGCACAAAATGTAAACAAACAAGCAAATGCAACAACAATTTCAAGGAACAAGCAGCAGTGCTGCCAATTGTTTGGCATATTTAAACAAATTTTATCTGAAGCCCAACGAAAGCTAAATGTCATTTAAACAACAATCCACAATTAAATTTAAGGGCCGTTTAAATATTCATTTGAAATTGGCCCTAAAACCGTTTATGCGCCCGAACATTTATATCGACGCACAATGTGGCCGCTTCATACAAGTTGATGCTCAAAAGTCTGTAACCGCTTTTTTCTTCTGAAAATGCTGTAGACAAATCCAAAAGGGAAATATCTTACAATTTTTATAAAATTATTAGATTGTTTTGTGCACTAACACTGTTTAACAAAATAATTGTATACTTACTTCTTATTCTTAACACTGAAAAATAAAATAATTTTACAATGATAGTCACTTGAAATAAAAACAATGAGAAAACGGTACAGTGTATGATCAAAAATTAATTCCTCTTAAGAAGCATGAGATTTAGTTTCTGTATGCCCGAAATTCTCTTCTTAAAGCATGTATTTTACTTCTGGATCAAAGGTGACAGGTAATAAGGTCAACAGAAATAAGGTCACCAGGGGGGGAAATAAAGTCAATTGACATTATTACCTTTTCAAAAGCGAAATAAAATCCATTGACATTATTGCTATTTCAAACATTAAATTTGCTTAGCTTCCCAGCGGCCCGCGTCCGCGCGCACTACAGTCCCAGATGGTTTCTAAAATCACAAATTAGTTTATGCGCAAATTGCAGATAGAGGATATTAATGAATTTAAGCCCTCTATATTTTTATATTTGTAAGTTATTGGAAGATTTCTGCTGTGTTTTGGCAACAACTTGTCCGCAGTAAAAAAGCATATAATTTGTGTTTCAAAAGTGTGTAAAAACCAATCAATTAACTTACATGATCTCGGTTCCGATATTAAATAATCAATAATTGTTTATAACTCATTTTGGCACATTGGCTTGAATGTGCCACCTGATAAATAGTGTCGTCGTTCTCCTTAGCTGTTTTTAAATGATGTCGTCACAAATTGCTGGCGGAAATATGAATACAGTGTAAGAAAAATCCTTTTCTATAATTGTTTCCTTATAGAAGGGTTGGTATCTTTTCCACCTTAGACATTCCGAATTCGTTCAAAATATGCTAATTTAAAATACAGATTTCTTTCAGTGTTCCTCCGGGGTTTTTGGACATGGACTGTTTCTCCAATTTAATAGTGTTCGCTTTATTTTTGTGGAAACGAAACATGTTTTCTCGTATTCCAGCTGCGTTTTTCGTTTCGTTTTTCGCATCGCAATTCGTATTCGCAATTTTAAATTTTTTAATAAAATCAATTGGTGGTATTTCATAATTGTGTGGGGATTAATAGCACTACACTGAGGATTTGGTAATAACCTTTTTCATATATTAAAAAACAAAACTTACAGGGCAATGTTTTTTGTAAGAACAACATTTTTTTCTATGAATCGACATACTTTGAGCATTGTTGACACTATTTCCATTTGAATGACTATTTCCATTTGTTGACTTTATTTCGCTTTTGAAAAGGTAATAATGTTAATTGACTTTTGTCCCAAAAAACGCAATGATGGACTATATAATTTTAGATTTAATTATTATTGTATATGTTACCCAACAAAAGTCCAGCTTGTTCGTAGACGGCCAAAAAATCAAAAAGGCGAAAACATATTTACATGATTGGACATTGGTTTGACAAGTAGCTGACAAGTGGAAAGTAAAAGTGGTTTGCAAAGAGCGCCACCTATGCGTCAGTATGTGATGTTGTCATATGAACTCATGCAATGTGTTTTTATTTCTTACCATACCAAGTATTGTAGAGTACTCCTCAAAAGTGAGAACGCTGTCGCCAACCACTCGCTGAAGATGTAGCTTTATCGATTTACCATTCGACTCCCAAATACCGCCAAAGTGTGGAGCCGTCGGGGGTATGAAATGCCATGATATGCTTTGGCTGGATATAAAATTAGCCAAAGCCTCATTTTGACAGTGAGACAGAGCTACCTGACCATCTCGTCCAACTCCTTCTTGGCATCTTGGAACGTGGTACCGTTGTCCGAATATAAGGCTGTGATAGGACCTCGTCGTGACGAAAACCGCCTGAATGCTGCAATGAATGTTTGAGTTGTGAGATCGCTTACAACTTCGATGTGAAGTGCCTTTGTCGATAAACACACAAAAATTTCAAACCATGCCTTTCCGATCTTTGGTGTACGGCCAGAGGATATTTTTATAGATACAGGTCCCGCGAAATCCAAACCAGTGTGACGAAAACAGCGAAGAGGTTGTACACGAGGTACCGGTAAGTTGGCCATTATTTGTGAGGTAGTGGCGCGGCGCTGAATAAAACACGGCTTACAACGAAACACAATTTTTCGCACCAAATTGCGTGCCGCCAAAATCCAGTACTGTTGACGCAGATTATGGAATGTTGCATCCACGCCAGTATGTAGATTGGTGTCATGTACATGACGTAACAGAAGGTTAGCGACTGGGGACTCCTTCGGGACTAAAATTGGGTGTTTTGCGTTGTAATTCAACGATGAATTTCCAAGACGTCCACCAACACGCATTAAACCATGTTCGTCGATGGTGTGTGTCGCAGTAATTTGGATTTGCGCGAAAGTTGAAAATCGCCCTTGAGTAACTTATACCCTTTTGAAAAAGCATTGCTCTGCACGTACTTAATTAGACCGTTTTGCGCATTCTTCAACTCTTTCGACGTTAAAAAGATTGTGGATTGTTCGCCATTGGGTGAGTTCAATCTACGGCGAGAATGATTAATAAATCGAAAACAAAAGCATATTACCCTCAGAAGACGGGGCCAAGAAGAAATTGTATTCAAAAGGATCTCCAAAACGTTATCTTCGTGGAACACATGAAGAGTTGCTTCAGCATTTGATTTCCTTTCAGTAGGAGCAGCAGTCTGGGTTGACCTAGAGAATTTCACTTTGATGGGTGGCCAAGCTGTTTGAGGTTTCGCTAGCCAAGATGGTCCGTCCCACCAGAGCTGATGTTACGTTAATTTGAAGGGAATAAGTCCTCGAGATACACAATCTGCTGGGTTGTCCTCCGTGCGAATATGCTGCCAACAGCTGCGTGGGAAAGCATCTAGAATTTTAGCAGCTCGGTTGCCAACATATGTGTTCCAGGTTCGAGGCGTAGCTGATAACCAATGCAGCACACTTCAGGACCCGGCTATAAACCACTGCACCATAAGCCTGCGTCGACGCATCGGCAAAGCCATGTAGTTCTATTGCTCCTTGCCAGCTGTGGTAGCGACTTGATGAATGTTTGCTAACGCGCGCACAAATTTTCAGGAAGTTGCTGGTCCCACTTAACCGCACTTAGCCATCTTTCTTGAAACCAGATTTTCAGCAGCACGGTAGCCGGTGCGAACAGACCAAGTGGGTCATAGATCTTTGATAGTTCAGACAACATCGCTCTTTTTGTTGGCTTACCAGCAATATCTTTTCCGTTAAATTTAGTAAACAATACGTCGTCGCAAGGATTCCAGTGTAACCCCAGAATCTTCACTGAAGGAGCGGCTGCCTCTGACCTAGCCGATATTGCCACGGATTTGTATTCACAGAGGTCTGCACTCAGAGTTTCTAGCAAAAGCCAACAATTGGAACTCCACATCACATCTACATATGCATCAGAGCATAGAGCTCGCGCTGCCAAGGGATATCTGCTTCGGTAGTCATCTGCAAGTTGCTTCAAAATCCTCACCGCCAAAAATGGCGATGAAGCTAGCCCGTACGTCACAGTAAGCAGACGATAATGAGAAATAGGTGAATTTTCATTTTTGCGCCATATGATGCCCTGATAGGTGGTGTGTTCGGGAGCAACCTGTATGCCGCGGAACATCTTCTCAATGTCGGCGCAAAATACATAACGATGCTGACGGAGGCAAACTCCAATTAAGTCCCGTGGCGTCTTTGCCCGAGCCATCAAATACCACTCGGCATTTCGTCGTAGAGCTATCTGGCTTAAGTATGGCGTGATGAGCCAAATATATGCAGGTAACTGGGTCCTCAACTATCTGCTCGATGTGAGCACTTCCATATGCCCACGGCTTAAGTAATCATCCAAAAAGTCAAAATATTTCTGCCTTAATACCGGAAATCGTAGCAGCTTGCGCTCCAGCGAAATAAGGTGGCTAAGGGCTTGTGGTAAAGTGGTCCCAATCGGCGGAGCGTTGTTCTTGAATGCGTACTGAACCATGTTCACTCCATCTTTGTTGTTGGGATCACTTGCATCGATGACACCCTTGGTTGGCAGAACGCGGTCCATCTCCATAAAAGAATGAACTAGTTCATCAAGGTCTAATTGCGCGTGATGTGCCAAAGCAGGTGTCGAACCCAACCAAAAACAGTATTAGGAGCGATAGGAAAGTCGTTACCAAAGAATTTGCGTTCTCCATTGTACAGGTTCCATAGTTGATCCGAGCCAATGATGACATTTATGGCACCAGGTAGACCAAATGACGGATCTGCTAAAGGCAACTGACATACTTGCTTCCAGGTGGATGAGCTGGTTTTCATCTCTTGCGCTGGAATCGATGACGTTAGTGCACTCATGATTAGCGTAGAGTCTTCAACAGATTGGTTAGATGTGCGTGATAGAAGTTGGAGCACCCCTTGTGACGTCAGCACTGTTAATCGCAAGGCCACAACTGAAATACGTGCGTGTGTTCGCGGAGCTCCCATCCGCTGAATAAATGCCTCTGTAGCCAAAGTGATTATTGACCCTGTGTCAAGAAGTAGTCGGCAAGTAGTTGTATTGCCCCAAACATCAACCACATTTGCGAGAATAGTTCGTAGAAGAGTTTGCGTGTGGGTCTGATGAACCCTGCCCAAGGTGTGATGGATAACACCTGCTGAAGAAGGTTGAGTAGCCTTAAGCCCCGAAGAATTCCGCTGCAATCTGCGTTCTCTTTAACTGTGGGGTTGTCATGGGGAGTTTTCTGCTGCGCCCCATGAACCAGGGTGTGATGTTTAGCGCTGCAAATTCGGCAAGTAAAACTTGAGATGCAGTTCTTGACCCTATGTGCACGATTTAGGCAATTAAAAGCAAAGCTTGTTTGGCTTCACAAACGATCGACGAGAGTTTAAGTCCATTGACTTAAACTGGCTGCACGAGGAAATTGTACGAACCTGTTGACAATATACGCAATGAGCTCTAGTCCGTTGTTGATCAAGAACAGCATGATGAGCCGCAGCTTGTCGTCCACTCGAAGAAAGGCGTGATGGTTGACAAGATTCCAGTGCATCACATCGAGAAAATAAAAATTTGAAGTAGTCATGAATTGTAACATCTTCTTTGCTAGACTCCTTGCTTTCTGCCCAAAATTGTCGTGTGTCGGTATCAAGTTTCGTTAGAAGAATATGTATGAACCAAGGGTCACGCTGGTTGCAGTTAAGCGCACTCAACCCGCGAATGCTCTCAGCCCCATAGACCAATTTTCGTAACGCAACGACACTCCATCCGCTTACGCTAGGAAGTGCTAGATAGTTGCTTATAAATGAGCGGGCAATCAACGGCTTCTTGTCGTAACGTTGCACCAATCGCTCCCACGCCTCCTTGTAATTGTCGTCTGTGACGGTAATATGTTTGACCAAATTCAATGCTTCACCATCCAAGTATGATTTCAGATAGTGAAACTTTTGACAATTGGTCAGATTCGCACACTTATCTATCGAGCCCAAAAACAAGTCGCAAAATTGCCGCCAATCTTCATAGTTTCCCGAGAACGTCGGAATCTTTATTTTTCCCAGGTGTAATTCCGTGTGGCTACTTGTAGCCACGTAGTTTATCCAAAAACTTAGTTTGGCTGGAAACAAGGCATTCTATTGATGTTTCAGAAGCGGTTACATCAACAGCAGACGGTTTTGTTTCTTTTCGAAGCTGATTTAACGCTTGTGAAAGTACAGAATGCGTATAAAAGTGTTTCTCCTCATACTCCACTACATCTGTGGCCGGATCGATGTAATCAGGTTCACCCTTGTATGTGCAAAGAAGTTCACTGAGCTCAATAAATCGCTCGTAATTTGCATTCAGCTTAGCTAAGCGATACTCCAAGGTTTCCACTGACGTACTCGCTTCTACCTCTTCAGCCACAGTTGCATGCGCACGAGTTATTTGCCCCTTGCAAAAGCCGCGTCGCTGGATCAGGCGATTCATTTTATCAGAAGATTAAACTCGTAAGCCGTACGGCCAACTTTGCAAAAAAAAACCAAAAAAAACGCTCAAAAATTCGCCAATATTTTTATAGTATATTTTCGCCGGGCGATCCGGTCTGAAGGACCAACAAATGTCTCAGAAAAACGAAATGATGGACTGTATAATTTTAGATTTATTGAGTATTTTATATGTTTCCCAACAAAAGTCCAGCTTGTTCGTAGACGGCCAAAAAATCAAAAAGGCGAAAACATATTTACATGATTGGACATTGGTTTGACAAGTAGCTGACAAGTGGAAAGTAAAAGTGGTTTGCAAAGAGCGCCGTCTATGCGTCAGGATGTGATGTTGCCATATGAACTCATGCAATGTACTTTTATTTATTACCAACTTTATTTCGCACCAGGGTGGGAAATAAAGTCAATTGATCTTGTTTCCGTTGATTTTGTTACCTGTCACCGGATCAAATAACTTTTTTTACTGTTTGTAAAGGCCTTAAACTTGTAATAAGAGGATCGGAAGAAATAATTAGACGTTTTTTTGGCTAAAACGTTAACGATATGCTTTAAAATCTTTATTCCGCGATTCATGTACCTCTGCACTTAATTGTTCACTGAGTAGAATATAATTTCGGCACCATGCATTAAAATTTTGTCCACTGTTGCCATTGGATGCCAGGATAAAGGCTGTCACACAGCTCCGCAATATCAAAGCACAGTGTCTTGAATTTTGTATTATCTATTTTAGATCCACTGGATATTGTTTCCAAGTTTTTCTAAACAGACTTTTTCGTATTCATAAAATCTGGTGTTGTGTCTACCGCATATATTCCATTTTAAAGTAACGCAACTCTTGAAATTGCCCAAAAGATTGTGGCAGCTTCTTTCTTTTTTGAAATATATTCTTCCACATGGCTTAACTTGCTTTGCCATAATTTAGAAGGGCTTTTAAATAATATTTTACACAAATCCCGATTTTTAATGGATGAATGGGTTCCGTCTGGAATAAAAGTTACCAGAATTGAAAGAAAGAATAAAGACAGACAGCATTTACTATTCTCTTCCATTCAGTTGAAATTTTTCTTAAAACATCTCCACGCGGTACAAATGTTTGATAAAATAATGGAAGACTGTCCCTGACAAAAATTAATAAGTTCACATTAAAAAATATTTTTCTCAAAAATGCGCAAATCTTTTAAGTTTATTTATATATAAAGCCTTCCGGTTATAACTAAAAAATACTCAGAGAAGGAACCTTGCGCATTTTGGGGAAAAGCCAAACTGAAAAAATCACCCTGAAAAAATGTATTTTACTACAAGTATATATCTCAGAAACCAATGAAATTTGTAATGATGAAAAGTCGGAAAACAATCAACACACATAGATCCTTCTAACCTGATGTCAACCTCTAACATTATAAAACACCCTTTAATAACACACATGAACCCGATTTCGATATCGGAAAAAAATCTGACTGAAAAGTTAACTTTGAGTTGTTGTGCGCGGCAACTGGCAGTTGTTAGGAACCCAATGTTTATACATGAGATTTGGTACTTTGTTATAACTGCTGGTGTATATTTTTAATCTTAAATACCCACTTTCGAAAAATAAGTTTTGAGCATCGCCCTCTATGAAGCGGCCCCATTGTACGACATAGAAAAAAAGTATACATACATACATATCTGTGTTCATATGGAATAGTAGGTTATGTCGGGAAGCTGGCTTTAGTTTAATGCGGCATTCCCTTTATTCTTTAAACGACAAGGAATTTTTTGTGAGACTTAATAAGAATTTTGACTTGCTAATATCACAACTATTTATTGAACGTTTATTTGCCAAAAGTTTCTCAACGGTTGGTGCCAGTGAGTCATTCGTAATTGCATGCTGCGAATACCGCATTATACTAAAGCCAGCCTTTCAACATAAGCACTATTCCACACGAACACAGATGTGTACATATATATGAGCCGTCCAATGCACAAATTGATTAACTCCAGGGTTGTTGCGAATATTATTCCGAAATAAAAGCCTTTTTCGGATAATAAGCAAATCGCTTATCCAAATTAAACAAGTTTGGTAGCAAATGAAAGAGGACTTAAATAGCTTTAAAACTGAAATGTCTAAACGAGGAAAGCCACATATTGAAAAATATTTCAACAAAAAATGTTAATTAATTGCCATAGAACAAACTTTGTGTCAGGTATATGCATTTCTTTAGTATTAAATTATTAAAAAAAATATAAATAGAGGTCGTTCGTTATTTCTGTTTAAAAGCTATTTAAGTCCTCTTTCATATGATACCAAATTTGCTTAATTTCGACAGGCCATTTGTTTATTATCCGGAAAGGACTTTTATTTTGGAATAATATTCGCAACAACCCTGATTAACTCCATCAGCAAAAAATTGGGAGATGCGATCAAATAATGTACGTTATTTTTTAAAATTCCATTTATATTATAAAATCAAATAAATAGTTTTGTTATTAATATTATGAACTATTGTATGTTATATAAAGTTATTATAAAAGTAAAAAGTTTTGACTATACCAAGTGCTTTGAAACTTAAATTTAAGATTTTTCTAAAAGTGAAGTTAATCGATGTAAGCACTGAACGGCTTATATGTACATTCTAGCCGAGTAGACTTTCAGCTTGGGTTGAAAAGGTGTTTATGCATGTGGCATGAGTTTACCCGTCACAAATATAACTGGGTACCAACAATGCACAATAATAATAAATTCCTTATACGCATCTTACCACGAAACGGAAGAAGCATGAATGTTCACCGAACAGGCCAGTGCTATTGTACTATCCCGCTTCACGTGAATCTCTGTCGAGCCGAGAATTTTCGCACGCGCAGCTAAAATAAAGAAAGCATTAAACAACTTATTATTTGACGTAGATTTCATATACACAATAGAAAAGTTTAATTATTACACTGTACTGCACTTGGCTAAGTATTGGACAAAACCAACTTTTTTAAGAAATTGAGTAATAATTAAAAAAGTAGTTTCTCCGTTTTTCGATGTTAGCCTCCGAAATCGAGATATTGGCCCTCGAACTTCGAAATTGAACCTTGGGTAAAACATTCCTTTTTAATTATTGTATGCAAACAATTAAAAAGTAAAAATATAGAAGAGGTTCGGCCTTTGCTCTTATTTAAACGGTGTTTACCCTGCAGTGAAACCCTAATCTAATCAGGAAAAATACTAGTTTACAACTTGAATTTCCTGACTGAAACCGAACTATTTCGAAAAAGACCAGACTTGTACCAAGTACAGTACGATTTATTCATGCCCTGTTTTACTTGACTTTTGAGTTTAATAAAATAAAGTACAAAAAATACTATAACGTTAATTTGGTTATATTGTAAATCATTAAAACGAGTACGTATTCAATTATACCAGACCTGTTAAATACTTATTAATATTCATAATGATTATTAACTAAAGCATGTTTTTTTGGGATAACCGTTTAATGATCAAATACCGATATTACCACCCTTCTAATGATTAATAATTAATTACTTAAAAAGAGTGTTAATTAAATCATTAATTTTAATTACATCATTTTTTCATTATTTTTGACATTTTTTAAATACACGATTAATATGATTATTTGATTAATTTCTATTATGAATCAACAAGCCAAACTATAGACAAAAATTAAGAATACATATTTAATAAATGATTGAATTATTTATTTATTTTATTCTTATCCAAATCTCAGATTTTAAACATTAATTACTACTTTTATATAATTTTAAAAATAATAGACTGAAATGTGCAAATTATTTAATTTACTTTATAATAAGAATTATTTTAAATAAGAAATAATGAAGGGTCAAGTGAGAATGCGCAAAGATTTTTTGTATGAAATATGAACACAAAAGCGACATACTTAGGTGTACGCGGCGTATGAGTAACATTCTTTCGTGCTCAATTTTCATACAAATAATCTTGCGCATTTTTATTTGACCACTCATTATTTGGAATTTATCCATCGATTTTCTTCATCAGTAACTTGATTTTTTTTTGTAACAGAAAAGAAATTCGGCACAGAACCTGTTATTATACCCGAGCGTACTTGTGCACAAGGGTATATTAATTTTGTTCACATAACGGTTGTTTGTAACAGCCAAAACGAATCGAGATAGATATAGACAAATGTATACATAAATGATCAGGATGAAAAAAGAAATCGATTAAGCCATGTCTGTCTGTCCGTCCGTC
>NW_016157173.1:135395-137195 GCF_001687245.7 Rhagoletis zephyria | reverse complement strand
GAAATACGTTTATGGTAAAATTTTGGAAAATGGGCGTGGCACCGCCCACTTATGATCACATATATGTATATCGGTAACCATTCTACAATTTGTACAAACTCTGGTGTGGTTATTGTGCTTGCCACATATAAGCAAAACGTTGAAAATTATTGAATTCGGACTAAAATAACGGCCGCTTTTCATGTAACGGTAAATTTCGGGAATGCTTGAAACTTCAATATTTCGAAATTGAAGGACGCTAATTTACTCAAAATTGATACACCCCGGCTTACCATCTAGCGGAAGGTTTCGGAAAGGTGAAAAAACATATATTTAATACTTGCGCCGGGTATTTAATGTTCGGCTCTGCCCGAACTTAGACTTTCTTACTTGTTTTTTAAATATTTTCTTCTGTTAAAGCTTAATTCTTTTTAATTTTTTCATTAAAAAATAAAAAAAGCTGGAATTATTAATTAATTTTTCAGAAACTGTGAGCCCTATCGGAAAGTGATGTATACACGGTTTATAGAGAATTTCATTTGCGTAATTTCAAATTAAGATTTTTAAGTTGGTTCGTAAGATATACGTGATTAAAAGGAACCAATTTCTGCTTTAAGCTGAATAACGGTAAATTGCAAATATCTCGAAAACGTATCCAGAGAAAAAAAATTAACTCGATGTTCGAGCAATTCTACACAGGAATTGGATAGTGGCATCCACAGAACATTTTTGGTGTAAACCAGTGTTATTTGCAAATCTAAGGCTGCTAAATAAAAATGTGTGATATATTAAAGTGTACTTAATCAAACGTTTTTTATTGTATATTCATGAATTCATTTTATTTTTTGATTCCCAAAGTAGTGGTTTTGGTCCATAATTGGACTAGTATTTTTCTGTCTATTTTGAACTAGTATGAGAATAGTATATTTCTGACGGAAATCTGACAATTGGCATCTCGTAGGACATCTTCATGTTAAAAATACCAGTTGATTGCATGGAAAAAAGATAGTTGGCTGCCTAGTTGGGTATGCGGTTCATACTAGTTGTGAGGTAGTTTACAATTAGTACATTTGACTACAGGGTACATACAATAATTAAAAATAATGTTTTACCAGAGGTCCAATTTCGAACTTCGAATGCCCATATCTCGATTTCGGAGGCTAACTTCGAAAAACGGAGAAATTACTTTTTTACTTATGATTCAATCTCTTAAAAAAATGGTTTGGTTCAATACCCAGAAAAAATTGGATTTTGCCGTATAGTGTTATTCCAGTCACGACTTAAAACAAGTGGAGGTGCTAGTTTCATGTGCTCCTTAAAAGAAAAATCGTGCACTAAGAAATAAAAGTTGAAGAAAGCTTTCTTACTGATCAGATAAAAATATATATTTAAATATCTCAGACCCCTCAACGCAAAATACTGTTTAAAACGAAGATAAAATAAAGATAAAAATTTGAATAACACAACTTTCTGTTAAAATAGTCGAAAAATTTAATTATTGATATAGACAAATAAGTAATTTCGTGAATTATTCAATCGGGCATATGATCTTTACTAGGTCACTTAAAAAGATCGCACTCATTCCCTGCAGTGAAAACCCAAACCAGTTAGAAAAAATACTAGTTCATAAACTAGTATGTGCATACCAGTTCGACATTTTCGAAGAACTTAAGCGTTCAGCGACATCTGCCTTTGAATTGCCAAAGCCTAAAATAAAACGCAATTAATTGCTTTTCTTACAAATGTCGGCTGTGGCGTCACGTGAAGACTACTGGTTCTGGTTCTGGGATCGCAGGTTCGAGGCCGCTTGGAGGTGGTTAA
>NW_016157173.1:125528-130275 GCF_001687245.7 Rhagoletis zephyria | reverse complement strand
GATTATTAAAGTTAGATCAATGTAAGTAGGAATAATTATTTCAATTTAAATATAAATAACAGTACAGCATACTAAATGGCCGAAAATTTAAAAAATCGGACAATAACCACGCCCACATCCCATATAACGGTAATTTAGAGAAATACAAAATCTTCGATAAATCAGTAACTATTAACGCTAATTTATTCAAAATTGATGCTTGCAACAATTCTTTACCAAGAAATATGTTTATGGTAAAATTTTGGAAAATGGGCGTGGCACCGCCCACTTATGTAACATATACGTATATCGGTAACCGTTCTACCAATTTGTACCAAACTCGGTACGGTTATTGTGCTTGCCACATAAAAGACAATTGTTAAAAATTATTGAAATCGGGCTAAAATACCGGCCGCTTTTCATATAACGGTAAATTTCAGAAATGCTTGAAACTGCAATATCTCGAAATTTAAGGACGCTACTCAAAATTGGTACACCCCGGTTTACCATCTAGCGGTAGCTTTCGGAAAGGTGAAAAAACATATATTTAATACTTGCGCATAAGCCTATTTGACCGACGTGACTGCGCTGTACCACCCCAGTAGAAATTTTAAACATACGACATCGCTGTTCGTGACATGAGCGTACTGCTGTGTATACATGCCAGTATAAATGAACCTTCATTTCCATTTAACACGTGTGGTTTCTCAGAGCGCATGCATACTCTAACCATACACTTGTACTACTCCTGTATGCATATGGCTGTATTAATGTTTCAAACATACAAAAATGCATTAATGGAACAGTATTAAAGCATTCTTACAAGATATGTATCCCCATATGTAAATGCTACTTTTCTGATACATTTTAATATACGGGGACAAACAAAAACGTAGCATTGACATATGCAAATGCATATCTTGTAAAAGACCGTTACTGCTGAAAATAGTATCGCACAACACATCCGTTCATTAAAATTTTTCTTCAAGTCTGAAAATATTACAAAAATTCCATTCAAATTTATCAAGAAATGTACTTTAAAGAACAACAACGTACGTTCGCTTGCAGTTCGGTAGAATTTGAATTTATTATGACTACGCATGAATTGTTCACACTAATTCACTCATATAGCAAGCATTCTTCATGAATGCATACCACCGATTTCTACTGGGTATGTACACATTTATAAACGAAAGACAGAGCATCGCTTCACACTCATGTGCAGTATGTGGTTGACACAACAAATTAAAAATATATATGTTTGTAAATATAAACATACACACATATGTATTATTAGTTGTGTTTTCGTATTCTCCAGCAAAAATTATCCAGTAACTTGCCAGTAACCAAATTTCGGAGAGTAAGCCAATATTTACTCCCAATGAGTGAAATATGCAAGAAAGTACGAAAACGAAAAACCAGCAAGAAGTTGCTAGTTTTATGAACAGCGGATTAATTTGTTATTTTCCGATGCAATTTTCTTCGAAAACTAATTATTTCCATCTTATTATATATTTAAATAGGTTTATTTTGTCAATTGCAACTCTAAAAGCACCACAAACAATTAATTAAGCATCACGCCATCAATTGCGCTGTTTTTCTCTAGCAAATAGTTGCTAGTAAAAATTTATCCAGTAAAACTTGCAAGTTCAGCTGTAATTTTTGCTCTCTCAATTTTCCCTCTTTTGCTAGTTTCTTGCAAGGTTTTGCGTACGAAAACGACATCCAGTAAAAACCCAATAAAATTGGTACTGGATTTACTGGATAGTACGTACGCGAACAGGGCTTATGTATGTACCCAATTTTCCACAGGGCGAAGACGACGTCGTTGCGACGTCGCTCTGGCGAAGTCGCTTTGGTGCACTTGAAACGACGTCGTTACGACGTCGCTCAGGTGAAGTCGTTTGCGTGAACTCGAAACGAAGTCGTTTTTTCCATACAAAATTCAACGTCGTTCCGACGCCGTTTTTTCTCATCGAATCGAAGTAATTGCGACGTTGGTCTGGTGAAGTCGTTTGGGTGAACTCGAAACAAATCCGTTTCTTCGATCGTACAAGTTTTTTTAAGGAACCTTCGGTCTGGGTTGGACAAGTTCCATGTCCGCATTATTATATATCTAAGTATAAATACAAGTCATTCATTTGGATAGTAAACCGTTTTTATTATGACAATTTTTTATTATGACAGAATATGGAATCCAGAATGTACACTTGTACTCAGAAAATTAAGCCGCCTACATCTTTTTTTCGGTATTCATAATATTCTTCAGATTATTTTTTATTTTTTTATATTTTTTTTTTATAAAGGTACAGTTCACTCTATTGGCCTTATTAATAAAAAATAAAATTTTTGGGTATTAAGTTTTTTTAAATTTGGTATAAAACTCTACTTTTACTTTAAATTTGGTATAAATTTTTGGGCATCTACCACATCTACCACACAAGGTCTGAAATCTACCACATATTCGCGTTTTTGAGTACCTAGTTTTATTTTTTCTCGACATAGTTTTCTTAATTTTAAGAGCAAAAATTTTCCAACACTATATGTTAACAACTATATTGTAACAAGACTGATAAGTAATACAAGATTCCGCATTGCCGGCGGCGATGAAATTTCTCAAGAAAAGTAAAGTAAAACGTAAAGTGGAGGATGGCTGTCAAAAGAAAGAGGCTAAAGAAAGCTTACTGCCATACCTACACAAAAGCGTTGGGCTGAGCGTTTTCTGACGCCTAGCGTTAACGCCGAAGTGCAATACCTAAACAAAAGCGGCAACGCTACGTCAAATAAAGAAATAACACCAACAATAAGCATATGTTTGTTTGTGTGAGCTATGAAAATGAGAGTTTCGCCTTTTTCGCAGCCAACTTCACTTCATAACGCCCTGTCAAAATAGGTTTTTCTAACCGCTAAGCATCGACGCCGCGTTATTTCGGTATGTTTCATTGTATGGGCATGAGAATTTTTTGACAGCCAGACTACGCTGACGATTTTGTTTAGGCATGCCTGTTAAGGCCCGTCCACATACAACTTTGGCGTTGCGTTGGCGCTGGCGTCGCTTTGACAGCAGCGCGAGTAACGCCCGTGCTTGCTACAATGAACGCGTAGCAGAGAATACTTTGGTCACTAAATTAACACACTAGCGGCAGATAGATAAAAAAATTACATCAATAATTGCATTAAAAACTATATTTCTTGCCCGGATTTGATTAAAAATCAAAATTAAATCACATAATTTTGATTATTTAGAACAGCTGACGAACGACGCACGCGAAAAGTTGAGAGTTGGCCATCTTTCTGCGTTGTGTTGGCGTTGGCGTTGCCCAACTTTGGTTATATGGAGACTTTCATATAAATGCATGTATTCATAGTCAGCTGTCGAAGCGACGCCAACGCCAACGCAACGCCAAAGTTGTATGTAAACGGGCCTTTACAGCCGAAAATATTTTTTGGAAGGTTGCCACTTGTTTGAAAATTTTAATTTAATTTGATTATTAAATACTAGCAAATACTCGGCGTGCTTCGCTACACCTTAAATGTATTTTTGTTTTGTTACTCCCTCTCACAACATTTGAAAATATTAGTTAATACTGCAGTACATATTTGTATAGTAGGAAGATTTTTTTCAAATTAAATAAATATACGGTATTTGAGTATTGAATAGAAGATTATAAATTAAATTTCCAAGAGAAAGTCGGTACTTCACACATTTTCTAATTACTTTCGAAAACATATGTATTAACTAACACCCACACTAAAAAAAAAAAATAAACAATGCTTCATAGATCGAACTTTTTTTTTAAATCTTACTTCATAAAGCTCTTTAAATATATTTTATAAATGAGGCCATATTTTATAAATGAGGCCATAAGAGGTTTGGCAGAGAGTTACAACACAAAAACACATTTAAGGCGCAGCGAAGCACGCCGGGTAATTGCTAGTATCTGTATATATGTACATTGTGCCGGACCTTCCGATAAACCAGGCATGCCCAACGCCGGCAGAACTCCATAAGCAAGTGCCCTGCGCTGGGCACGGCTGCTATAAACCATACTGTATCCAAAAACTAGGGATGTTGCGATACAAGTAAATACAAGTAGGTACTCGATACTTTCATCTTGAAACCAAGTACTTTTGGCATCGATACTTTCACCAAATACAATAAGTAGGTATCGGATGTAAGTACTTGGTATCGGCAAAAAGTACTCATACATAAATTACCATCGCTTGTAAAGCAAAAGTACGAATGCCAAAATTAACAGTGGCTACACACGACGAATATATCCGCGCACANATAAACCATACTGTATCCAAAAACTAGGGATGTTGCGATACAAGTAAATACAAGTAGGTACTCGATACTTTCATCTTGAAACCAAGTACTTTTGGCATCGATACTTTCACCAAATACAATAAGTAGGTATCGGATGTAAGTACTTGGTATCGGCAAAAAGTACTCATACATAAATTACCATCGCTTGTAAAGCAAAAGTACGAATGCCAAAATTAACAGTGGCTACACACGACGAATATATCCGCGCACATGCGCGGCTTGCGGGTCATGTTCGTCGTTTGTACGGCGGTCTGCGAGCATGCTCGCCAAAAATCAAAAAATTTTGATTTTCAGCGACATGCTCGTCGTTTGTAGCGTGGTTTGCGAGCATCGCATTGGAAACATAAACAACAACCTCATTTTGTGTTGATGCTTGCAGTGTGCACATCGGCCATTGTGGAAGAATACAAGTGAGATATCTTAGGGTTGACAGCTAGT
>NW_016157173.1:111806-125428 GCF_001687245.7 Rhagoletis zephyria | reverse complement strand
GAAACTGGTTTATGCTCACTCACACTTGACCCGAACGATGAGAGTAAAGCAGTGTTTGCATTATTCAACTTTGCGTTCAACAATGGCGTTCAACTCAACGCAGGGTTGCACGAAAAAAAGTTGAATGGCTAAATGTTGGCTGGCGACCAACTTTGTTGAAAGCGATTAGTTGAAAGGCCATNAAAGTTGAACAATGCAAACACCTTTTTATGGCGAATATTTTGATATTTTTTCATATTTTGATATTTTTAGCCATTCAACTTTTTTTTCGTGCAACCCTGCGCTGAGTTGAACGCAAATGTTGAACGCAAAGTTGAACAATGCAAACACACTTTAAAGGAGGGAAAGTATTTGCGCGGCGATCGGATGTCTTGTTAGGCCCTTTAAATGGAATTGCGCAGGAGTTTAATATGTATGTATGTATGTACACATACATATGTACATTTAGGGTGATTCAAAATTGGAACTTTTTTGAATTCCGACTGAGAACGTTCGGCTTCTTGAAGATAACAGGGAAGACAAGTTCCTTCCAAAATTTCAGCTTATTTGAACAAGATTTAGAGGTCGCTCAACGCTGTTGTTTGTTTTCCGGAAACTATTTTAGATGCATCTTTATTAGCAAATAGGTATATTATTATAAAATCTTGTCGGATTTCGTGAAAATTTCGTAGGTGGGTTCCAAAATATCAGCTTATTAGAATGCAGTTTATGTAAGTTCGATAAATTAGTTTTAAACACATTTATTAATTAGTTAATAACTAAGTTTTGCCTTGTAAAAAATTAATATTTGCATTATTTTTTTGTTGTTCTTTAGCCACTGAGCGTATGCTTAATACACCTAAGATCACATTAAAATTCATATCATGAGTGGACCTCATCAAATAATATTATTAAACATCAAATAAAAAAATCACCAGATAAATATCACTCATATGCCATATTGAATCCAAGTATTTTCCTAGTCATTGCAAATATTAATAGTATAATAATAATATTTTGGCGCTTACACCTTTGCCAAGTGTTTGGCCAAGCTTCTCCTCCAATTGCAATTAAAATTTGAATTGCGCATTGCAAATAAATCAATTGCAATTAAACGTTTGGTTGGGTATTGCACAGGATAAATAATTTAGTTGCAATTACTTTTTTGATAACAATTACCCTACTTATACTGGATTTCCACTAGGCATTAAATGGCAAAAATGGCAAATCACAAAGTTGGGAATAAAACACTATTGTGTTTTTATGTGGCGGCTCCGCTGGCTTGGTCATGTCGTTCGAATAGACACCGACGCTCCAGCTCTGAAAGTATTCAACTCGGAACCCGCTGGTGGTAACAGAGGAAGAGGGAGGCCCCCACTGCGATGGAAAGATCAGGTGGAGAAGGACTTGGCTTCACTTGGCGTTTCCAATTGGCGTCAGTTGGCACAGAGGAGAAACGACTGGCGTGCTTTGCTGAACTCGGCCAAAATCGCTTAGGCGGTTACAGCCGCAAAAAAGAAGAAGAAGAAAGCAGAAGCGCTCCAATTTGTGCCGCTCCATACAAAAAACGAAAGAAAAAGGAACAACGTTCATAAAAGCCCTTTGGATCAGATTTCAGCTCCTGAAATTATCTACTGGGCAGTAATTGTGTATGATCCCTCTGCCGTGTACCTGATCAGCAACATCTGATAGGCCTATGGTAGAGTGAGTCTCCGAGAGAGAGCATTTAAAGGATCTAACGCTTTACTTAGCTTATCCAAATAAATATATAGTTTTGGCCCTACTTTTCCAAATATGAAAGTACAATCAACAACTTTATTCATCATTACGAAAGCATTGACATAAGGTATGATTTTTAAATATTCCACTTTTTCATAAACATAAGCTTATGAGCCTCGTTCAATAATTTTCTACATGCATTGACTTCGAAACAATCTCTATTGTAGTTTCTGGAAATGATTCTCAATTTCGTTGGCCAAATCAAAGCTTTATCCTTTCCCAAAAGGGGTACTAAACCTTTTCAAAAAAAATGATTCACAAAATCCATTAACACATATAATTGAGAAATTGCACATTTTTCGAAAACAGTAGTATCATCACTTTCCGTAAATAGGGAGAAGTTAATCAAATCTGAAAAAGTATGGCCAAAACTAGATATTTATTTGGATGAGTTAAATAAAGCTTTAAATGCTAATGAAAATAATAACGGACCGGGATACGTGTCGGATTCAAACAAAATTTGGTTTCCACTTTTATAACTTAAAATTTCAAAATTTAACAAAAAAAAAATTAAAAATATGTAAAAAAATAATATAAAAAAAAAACAGAAAATTAAAATACAAAAAAGATTAAAGGTGCCAAGTTACCACTACGTCCACTTCGTTAGTCCTAGGTTACGCTAAAATCAGTTTGTATGTATGCACCTAAAGGTTCGCATTGTACATATACACATACATGTGGGAATGTGCAGTAACGCATAATAATATCGATGGCAGGCAGATATAGCCGTGGGCAACCAATCAACAGTTAGCTATCTTCCCTTTTCATTTAATTATACTTACTTAAAGTAACCATTACTACAATTACCATTGCTTGAATTTTAATAACTATGCAACTGAATTTTAACTACGATAAATTGTAACAACACAACAAAATAAACATTCATATTAAAAATAATTTAAAAAAACCACAACGTGGGGGCTCAACCGGGATTTGGCTCAGTTGTTGTTAGTGCCAGACTGAATTTAAATGAGCGGACGTAGAAAAAGACTTTTGCAAAGCAGCAGCCGTGAAGTTGAGTTTGACGGCACCATGTCAAATTCTTCGCGACTTGATGAGAGAGATCGAGAGGGTAGAACAAAAATACATTTTTCGGACATCGAAGGCGTTATAAAAAAATTCACTGGAGACGAAACAATGAGTGTGCGGGTGTAGCTCCAAGATTTTGAGAGTTATGCAGAGACGTTCCGTTGGAACGATTTACAACGTTTTATATTTTTCAAGAGGTCGCTGAGCGGTATCGCAAAACTCTACATTGAGTGTGAAGCAAAACCTCGCTCGTATGCAGAGCTGAAATCTGCACTATATACTGAGTTCAAGCCGAGAGTAAATGCTGCTGAAGTACATAGTAGAATGGCGACAACGAAAAAGAAGAATCATGAGGCATGCCGTGAATATTTGTATAAGATGATCGACATCTTATACATCTCTCAAGCAGATGTTGACGTGGCTTCCATCATAAGTTATGTCATACAAGGTATCAACGATACGAGCAACAATAAAGCGGTTTTGTACGGCGCGAATTCCATAACCGATTTTAAGGAAAAGCTAATAATCTACGAAAAGATAAAGGGTGATAACCAGCAATGAGAAAATACACGTTTTGCAAACGACCGAAGTGTGGCAAAATCAGAGCGGTACAGTCTAAAGCAAAATCGCGATATTGCTTTAACTGCGGTTCAAGCGAACATGAGTTTCATATGTGTCCGCAGAAAGAGAAGGGGCCGAAATGTTTCGGATGCAATGAGTTCGGGCATAAGCGTAGAGATTGTCCAAAAGCTACACACTCGTCTGCGGTAAATGTTATTTCGGTAAATAATATGTGTATTCCAGTCAAGATCAACGGGGTCGTAATTGACAGCTTGCTCGATACAGGGAGTGATATGTATATGCGTTATTAAAGAGTCCGTCGTCAGTATATTACAACCGTTGTCTATTCACAGGAAAGTTTCTATTTCTGTGGCTAGTTTAGGCTCCAAGGTGTGTACGAAAGGTGTTTGCAAACTTAATATGCTAATAAGTGGCGAACCCTATGATGATGTCGAAGCGCATATCGTAGATGACAGCTGCATGAAGCACAATATAAAACTGGGCGGCAATATTATACGGCAAGCAATTGTAAAAATAGACGCGGGTAAGCTGACAATCGTAAAGAAGGTGAATGCGTCTGAGGGGTGCAAATGCACAAAATCTGAAAACGCATGCTTCTTGGCAGGCATAAAACTTGAAATAGCAGATAATGAACTTGATTTATCCAACATCCGCGACAAGCCCATAGCGAACAAAATCCAAAAGATGGTTAACGACTATACACCAACAGCGTCGAAGTATTCACCGGTGCAGATGAAGATTATTCCATTGGACGACGTACCCGTTTTTACGCGTCCGAGACGTTTCCCACCGCATAAACAAAAGATTATTGATGAACAAGGGTGTGGCTACAGAATGGAATCATTACTGAAAGTTCATCCTATTATGCAAGCCCAGTTGTCCTTGTAAAGAAGAAGGATGTGTCACATCGCCTGTGCATAGATTTCCGCGAGCTGAATAAAAAGATACGGCACGATCATTACCCACTGCCGATAATTGAGGATCAGTTGGATAAGTTGCAAGGAGCGTTGGTGCTCAGCACGATTGACTTGGAAAATGGATTTTTCCATGTCGAAATAGAACCAAGCAGTAGAAAATTTACCGCATTCGTAACGCAAGGAGGCCAGTACGAGTTTCAATGCGTACCTTTCGGGCTGTGCAATTCTCCTAGCGTATTTCATGGAAGAAGGGTTGCAACGACTGACGACAATTTTAAAATGTGCCGAGGAAAATGGCATGCGTATAAAATGGTCGAAGTGCCAATTTTTGAGATCCGAGGTCGAGTATTTAGGTCCCATTGTGAAAGCTGGTAAGATTTCTCCTTCGCCACATAAGATCAAAGCCGTGATGAATTTCCCGCAGCCTCGAACAACACAAAACAGTTGCAGAGTTTTCTGGGTCTCATGGGATACTTCCGCAAGTTTATACCAGAGTACGCAATAGTGGCCAGACTGCTAAGTCAACTTTTAAAAAACGGTGTAAAATTTAGTTTTGGAAGCGCGGAGACGAACGCGTTTAACCAGCTTAAATTAAAATTAGTCAATCCTCCGATTTTGAAGATATTCGAATACGGTCAGCATACTGAGCTACATACAGATGCAAGCCAACACGGGTATGGCGCCATTTTGCTGCAGAAGAGCAACGAAGATGAGCAGCTGCATCCTATATGCTTCACGAGCAGAAAAACGAGCGATGCTGAAGCCAAGTACTCCAGTTACGAATTGGAAGTGTTAGCGGTGGTGCAAGCTGTCAAAAAATTTCGCACATACTTATTGGGCCAGTTTTTCAAACTCGTTACTGATTGCAAAGCGTTTGCTCTCACGTTAAAGAAGAAAGACCTAGTTACACGCATAGCACGATGGGCGATTTTACTTGAGGACTATCAGTACGAGGTGGAACATAGCTCCGGTACCAGAATGCGACACGCTGACGCTCTCAGCATAAATCCGACGACATTATGCATACAAGCAGACGGTGCAGCAGTGCGTTTACGTCAAGCGCAGTCAAAGGATGAAACGATATGCGCAATAATGGAGGCTTTGAAGCACGGCCCTTACAAAGACTACATAGTCCAAAATGGTATATTGTGTAAAAATCTAAATGGTTCTCGCTTATATTTCGTTCCAGAGCGGATGAGAAACACTATTGTTAGGACAGCGCATGAAGATGGTCATATTCACCTACAAAAAACCAAAGTAAATATCGAACGTGAATATTATATACCCGATCTAACTAAAAGAATCGATTCGTGTATTGATTCATATGTAAAGTGCATTTTAGCTGAAAGGAAGCAAGGTAAGAAGGAATCGTTTCTCAACCCCATACCGAAAGGCGAGCAGCCATTGGAAACCTTTCATGTTGACCACTTAGGCCCTTTAAGTATAACAACTAAGGGATACCGATATATTTTTGCTATAGTTGATAACTTTACGAAGTTTTGTTGGCTTTTCCCAACTAAAGCACTTAACGCAGACGAAGTTGTCCAGAAATGTGAAATAGTAGCAGACACGTTTGGCTATCCCAGCCGAGTGATCGCAGACCGTGGTGGAGCCTTTATATCCAACATATTTAGAGATTACTGCAAAAACCATGGAGTGAAGATTGTGCATGTAACCGCGGGCGTGCCAAGAGGCAACGGCCAGGTAGAGAGGCTAAATTCTACGATCATATCTGTCTTAACGAAACTCTGTGTAGACAAAACGGATAAATGGTTTCAGCAGGTGCCAGTGTTACAGAGAGTATTAAATAACACGTTTCATCGAGCTATTCAATCAAGTCCTTTTGAGTTACTCGTTGGAGTAAAGATGAGAGCTGAAGAAGATTGGATTGAAAGCTACATTGCGAATAGAGAAGAAGCTCGTGAAAACGTAAAACAGGCAATATGCAAGATTCAAAATGAAAACAGAGACCAATTCAACCGAGAGCGTAAAGCCGTAAAGCTTTATAAACTAAACGATCTTGTAGCTATCGAACGTACACAGTTCGGAGTCGGGCTCAAAATCAAACCGAAGTTTCTAGGCCCTTACAGAGTCACAGTTGTAAAAGGCTTTGATCGTTACCCAGTTGAGAAGGTAGGTGAGGGAGACGGGCCTTCTTCAACCACCACCAGTGCAGATAAGATGAAAGCGTGGGTGCGAGAAGGCGAACTATCCGACTTAGATGAAGATGAACATATCAGTGATGCAGAATGGTCGAGTGTGGGAATGTGCAGTAACGCAGAATGATATCGATGGCAGGCAGTCGAACAACTGCCGTGAACGTAGACGCAAGTTCCGCTCTTGATATAGCCGTGGGCAACCAATCAACAGTTAGCTATCTTCCCTTTTCATTTAATTATACTTACTTAAAGTAACCATTGCTACAATTATTATTGCTTGAATTTTAATAACTATGCAACTGAATTTTAACTACGATAAATTTTAACAACACAACTAAATAAACATTCATATTAAAAATAATTAAAAAACCACATACATATATATGTATATATATCTTGAAAATAGGATCAAGTACGATTTCGGGGTTTGAAAATTTGGAATCTGGAGATTATATGGGATAATTCTACATCTTCACTTCAAAAAATATTCCGACGAATTGATAACCTTCTCCTTTTTGTGAAGTCGGTTAAAAAGGAAAAAAATTCCTGAAGTTACACTTCAAGAAATATTCCGACGAAATGATAACCTTCTCCTTTTTGTGAAGTCGGTTAAAAAGGAAAAAAAATCCTGCTACGTTTTATATTTTTATCTTAAAGAGTTAGAAAATGTCAAATATCTAACAATTAGAGCCAATACACACACACATGCTAAGTTTTCGGCTCCAGCTGCTGACGTCTCCAATGATGCTCTCCCACCTGCTTCTATTGCGCCTACTGCTGAGGTTAATAATGCACACAAAAAACAAGTGCGTGTTTTCGGTACAAATGCATGTAATGATTTGGACGTTGCGGTCCGGCATAAATGGTTGCATTTAGATTCTTTCTCGCCTTCCGTATCTGAGGATAACATTAAAGATTATGTTTTTAAACAAACTGGTTTAGATAAAAATTTGTTATCCTGCTTCAAACTGGTTAAGAAAAATGTCCCAGTATCAACTATTAAGAGAGTTAATTTTAAGTTGGGAGTTCCGGAATCCTCGTACGCGAAGTTGCTGAGCTCGGAAATTTTGCCTACAAATGTCTCGGTCAAGCCTTTTCAGTTTTTTCTAAAGGATCAACAACAGCCACCTCGGACATAGTAACGACCTTGGACCCTCCTAGCCGTGGTCTCAAGGTGTACTTTCAAAACTTATCCGGCATGCGAACCAAGGCTGATATTGTGCATTCTTTTAGTGCGCAAATGGATTACGACATCTTTGTTTTTGTTGAGACGTGGTTGAATGCAAGTTTTTTTGACAGTGAGTTCTTCGACTCGAATCTTTTTAATGTATTTCGTAAAGACAGAGATGCTGCAAAAGCGGGTTGCCTTCGTGGTGGTGGGGTTCTAATTGCTGTCAAGCATCAACTCCGTGCACTCCTGTTTCCACTCAATAATGATGACTCTCTGCTCGATCAAATTTGTGTTTGTATAAGTTGTCCCTCCGCGCAAGATTCCATTTACCTACTCGCTTCGTATATACCGCCTGATAGTTCATTTGAGTTGTACAAAGCTCATGCTGACAACGTGGCATCTCTAGTTTTAAATAACCTAAATGATAATCATTTATGTGTGCTAGGTGATTTCAAACTTATGCAAGATAAATTGGTCTGCTAGTATTTCTAATTATAGTCTTACACCAACTAACGTGTCTGCAAATCATGAATTATATTTTATTGATAATATTCTTAGTCTTAATTTATGTCAAGTTAATAATTTCTCATATTTGTAAGTGATAACCTAAGCTACAAAGTTAGTGAATGTTTGAATCCAGTAACTCCTAAAGATAAGCATCATTTACCTTTAGTTGTAAAGCTCGATTTTTACTGTTTTGCTTCAGTACCTTCTGATGACATATTATCTTTTAATTATGCATTATGCGAATTTTCTAGCTTTAATGAATTACTAGTCGATATTAATTGGGATAATTTATTTGCAGATCTTGATACATTTAGCAGTTTCACTACTTTTAAATCCATTTTGTGTAAACTCTGCTTGGATAATATTCCGGTTAGAAATAAAAAACCCTATAGATTACCCTGGTATTCTAAGGATTTAAAAAAGCTTAAAAATCTTAAAAACAATTATTTTAAGAAGTTTAAATCTACGAGGAACCATTCGTTTCTCGTTAAATATAAACGAGCTTCAAAAAAATTCAACTACTTAAATAAATCTCTTTATAATAACTACATTTGTAGCATGGAGTTGAACATTAAATCGAATCCAAAGACTTTCTGGAATTACATAAAATCCAAAAGGAGCTGCGCTAGTGTTCCCACCGGCGTATTTTTGGATAATAATTATGCGCAAACCTCAAGTGAAGCGGCAAATTTATTTGCTGAGTTTTTTAAATCCAATTTTATTGATGAAGACCATGATCAGCCATGCGACTTTTCCTCTAATCTAGACTACTCTTTGGACCTCGGGGCTCTATGCCTTTCATCTGAGGATATTAGTAACGCTTTGGTTAAATTGAAATCTTCCTTCCAAACTGATGTCGATGGTCTTTCAGCAGTTCTAATAAAAAATTGTCCTGCTTTGGTCTATCCTCTGAAAGTAATTTTTAACAAATCTTTATCGTCGGGGAGTTTCATTGACGCATGGAAGCTCACTTCCATAACGCCCATCTTTAAGAGTGGCAATAAAAATGACGTAAGGAATTATAGGCCCATTTCTAAGCTCTCGACTATCTCAAAAATATTTGAACACGCAATCAATGCAAAGTTGAGCTTTGCGGTTAAATCTTTAATTTGCCCGAATCAGCATGGGTTTGTCGCCGATAGATCTACAGTATCGAATCTAGCTGTTTTCAGTGAATACTGCATTGAGTCTTTCTCAGCTGGTTTTCAGGTCGACTGCATTTACACCGACTTTTCGAAGGCTTTCGATAAAGTCTCTCACAGAGTCTTAATTAAAAAACTTGGTTGTCTTGGTGTTCACTCTGCTTTTCTGGAATGGATAAACTCTTACTTATGCAATAGACGTTGTGTTGTTACATTTGATGGTATTTCATCTACCCCCTTTGTTGCCTCCTCTGGAGTCCCACAAGGAAGTGTCTTGGGACCACTCCTATCTGTACTTTTTATTAATGATATCACAAGCTGCTTTTCATTTGCCAAATGTTTGCTTTATGCTGCTGATTTTCTCAGCGATTAAGACCCCAGAAGATGCCATTATGCTTCAAACTGATATTGATAGGCTTTACTTGTGGTGCCAGAAGTCACGGCTCTCACTGAACCTGTCTAAGTGCTTTCAAATGACTTACTCGAAAATATCCAACATTATACCTGCTACGTACAATATATCGACTTGTGACCTTCAGTGAGTTAGTGAGATTAAGGACCTTGGGGTCATTTTTGATAATAAATTCTCTTTTAATAACCACATAAATTATATCACTTCCAAATCCTTCTCCATGTTGGGTTTCTTAAGACGGAATTCCTCTAAGTTCTCTGATCCCTATACAATCAAGTTACGGTATGTATCGTTTGTTAGGTCACACTTAGAATATGCTGCTTTTGTTTGGAGACCAAGTAGCCAGCAAGCTATCAATAGAATAGAACGTGTACAAAAAATTTTTCTTAAGTTTGTACTTCGGTCTTTGAACTTTGTGGATCCCATACCATCCTATTCTGCTCGTCTCATGCTTATAAGTGTCAAGTCCTTAGAAATTCGTAGGTCTATACTGTGCCTGTCCTTTACTCGTAATATCATAACTGGAGTCATTCATGGTCCTTACTTGTTGGAAAGGATTCGATTTAATGTTCCCCAGCGATCTCTTCGGAACTTCTACCCTTTTTATGTGGATAACTATAAAACTAAGTACGCCCCCATTACTCGCGCTTTACGTGAATTGAATTCCCTTAATAGTAATGCTGATCTGGATTTTTCACTTTCAAGGATTGCTTTTTTGAATCTTTTGAACTCTACATTATAGTTTTTTAATGAAATATATTTTAAATGTATATTAATAGTCTGTACTAAGTTACTTTTGTAAATAGTCTGTAAGGATTGAAATTCATAGACTTAAATAAATAAAATAAAAAATACACAGGTCCATAGAGAGAAAATACGGGCCCGGGGGGAAAACACCCCCGACCCCCCACCCTCTATTCGGGCCTGCCAATTCAATAATAAAAAGGTCAGATTCTATTTCTACGTACAAATTCTCTAAGAGCCAGTGATCATTGATTATGCCGCTTGAGGTTGTTAAGGAATTCTTTGCAAAATGAACATATGTTTGCATTTCCATGTGTCATATAATTTTTTAATATTTTCTAGAATATGCATATTATTGGTTTGCATGCAATTATAAATTTAAAGCGTAAATGAGATTGATACAAATATTAATAACCGAAAACATGAATCATAATTCGTTTTTGAAAAAAGAAAGCGATAAAAATGTATTGGCAGAAGATCTAACCTTTCGCATCGTAGTATTGGGCTTCAGTAATTTTATCTCTAATATCGGCCTCAGCTGTAAAGGTAACAAAGAAATTAATAAAATCATTGTTATATTATATCGTCCGACAAAATTAATCCCATGAAAAATTAGGCATTTTCGGAAAAAAGAGACAAAAATGTGCCGTATTTTGGAGTTTTTCTAGATCAAATTATTTACTTTCCGAAAATTAATTAATTAATTTAATTTTTTCATGGGTGCAAAATCGTGTCGGATGGTGGTTTAAAACAATTTCATTTTTTTTTTAAGAAAACTATTTGCTTAATAACGCACATACATATATGATGTACTTATAAAAGTAGACCATAAAATTAAAATTATTTTTATATTCGTTCCAACCTAAGTTGGTGTCACAGTGCATCAAAAATAAAAACACGGAATACACCCGTATTAACTTAGTGTAGGTTGAGGTAGGGTTGAGTACAGCATCAAAATAGGTTTCTTATACGTACATATGTAGTTCCCGAGTCCTCCGTCTTTTAAACCCCATGTTTTTGGTATTAAACTTAATAATTTCTAATCCGATTTTAAAAATGAAATATGTTTTCGAAAGAGAATTCATAGACCTTTAAGCATATAAGTCAATTGTTAGACTTTGATTTTGGAGTTTTCATTGGATAAGTTTGAAAAAAGCCCATATTTTTCTTAATTTTTTCAACTTCGACCATTGTTTATTAGAAACATTTCAATTAAAGTTGTCTAATGTGCTATTGTTTTAAGATCTAAGATAAAATTTTTTTAAATCAGTAATTCTTTTCTTAAATACGGCTTTAAAGTTATACATTAATGGACTTTCAGATGTTTAACCCAGAGTTCCTAAAGAATTCCTCAATATTTACTTAAAATTTATATTTACAATGGATGTTTAACAAAAAATTGGTTTCAATTGGGTTTCATAAAATTTTTTTTAATTCGTCGTGGCGCCGCCTACTTATTTGCAATAAATATCTCGGAAACCACTCCACCGATCTGTACCAAAATTGACATACACATTACACTTGGTGACCTTAACTTAACCACGCACTTTTCGGAACTATAAGAATAGCATTTTCCTGCTGTACTTGACCCTACCTACGACCTTCAATATGTGCTGTTTCGAATGTATTACGTGTTCGTTTTCATCCGGAGACTTGGTTTTTAATATGTACGTAAACTATACATTAACTATTTGAATACTGTTTCCCACCTAGTATACAAGTGCCAATTTTGTGACCAAAGCTCATGAAAAAATTCCTAACTAAATAAATGCTGTGCATTAAATAAATATGTTTCTATAAAAAAAGAATACAATTGTATAAAACCTAATGAAAATAAATTGGGAATACAGAAATATTGCTGCTGTTAAAAATAGACATTTCCAGGACAAGGCGCCACAGTAACTTTATTTGATGTTAGCTAATGCCCAGTGTGATTTTCCACGCATAACTCAAGTAAATTCATTTTTATTATTCTTCTTGATTGGCGTTATAACCGCCTAAGCGATTTTGGCCGAGTCCAACAAAGCACGTCAGTCGTTTTTCTTTCCTACATCTGATCTTTCAATCTCATAGGAGGCCTGCCTTTTCCTCTGTTACTCTGTATCGCTGCCCGCGTTGGGTACTTTTAGAGCGGGAGCGCCTCTGTCCATTCGTACATGACTTAGCCAGCGTAGCTGCCAAGAATGATAGAATACAAGATTGCGCCGATTGCAGCAGAATTCGTGAGAGTAATTTTAGCGTGACGTCATCGTAGAGTTGACAACTGAGAGCGGCGAGAATGAGGGCGACTAGTGATGTGCTGAATTGTCCCCAATACTCGGTACCCAATACTTAAAAAAGATTTCGCTACCCTATACTTCCTTTTCGGTATCCGATACCGATTATTTACATTAAACCCTCGCCATTATATGCATTTCAGGTTTAGAAAAAACGTTCATTACTAATTTATATGATATCGGCTAAAACACTTGAACTTATCGCCACAGAAAAATATTATTTTATCAGTTTTAACCTTAGTCGGTCCAAGGTTCAAGAAAAATACTTTGACGGATGAAGACGCCTTTCAGGGGAGAGATTCTGTAGCCAGTTAGCGACAAGTTTCGGATCGATATCTCACTTGTTGACTTACAAATATTTGATATCACACGTCGACAAAACCGATACCATTCGAAAATTGTCGTTAACTGGTTACAGAATCTGTCCCAGGCCTACAAAAATGATATCGTCCGATTCAGCTGGAACAAAAATGCTTCAAACAAGTAAGGGTTTCTCTGTATTATGGCATCGAACCGACATATATACATCTTTCATTTGAATCAGTAAAAAAGCTCTATTGGCTCTTACATTCGGGTTTGGTTAGGCGTTTTTTCCATATTTTTGGCCTATGTGCGCTTTTATTCGAAACCTAAATGTTTCGGTACCGAGTATCGAGAGTATTGGGTACTTAAAAGTATTGACTCAGCACATCACTACTGCTGTCTTCTCTACTATGACGTCACCAAAACAGCTGATTCTGTCAAAATCACTGAGAGCCGAGTAGCGGTATCGTCATCGGCGCCACCTCTGTATTGTGGCGAATACTGCGGCAACACAAAGCGAACAACGAGAAATAGGCAGAATGTTCGAAGAATGACGTAGAATGTTCCACAAAGAGAAACGTCAAGTTGGATGAACACTGCGAACAGCGAGAGAAAGAGAATG
>NW_016157173.1:104405-106894 GCF_001687245.7 Rhagoletis zephyria | reverse complement strand
GCGAATAAGCAAGCTATAAGTTTAATTGTGTTAACAAGTAGTAAAGCGTTGTTATTGCTTTAACAAGTATTGTAAAGTTGTTTTTACTGTATTAGCAAGTATTGTAAATTGTTTGTTGTACAATAAAGTTAATTGTACTACAATTTGGTCATCGTTAGCATTTATTTAACAATCCAGCGATACGAGCCCGAGTATATTTGGGAAATCCCTCAAGGTTTCGAGGATAATCGTAACAGTATTCTCTCCACCGTGCGTAGCTGCTATATTTGAATTCGCCGCATTATGAATATAGCGTTATAAAGCTCACACAGACGAATGCACCATATCAATATTTCGCCGCCATAGTTGAACAGCTCCAGCGGTTTTGTTGTAATTCAGTCGCGTAGTTGCTGTTCGTACCTCGCCATAGGCAGGCGCGGGACATTGATCCCACGCAGCTTGCGTTGCGGCCGGCAGCAGGGCACTTATGCACGCCACACTCAATGCGATTAATCGTAGCGCTTTCGACAGAAACAATATCTTGATATGAAACAAAATGGTTTTGAAAGCTAATGGTATTCCCTTTCAGTGAAAAATACTGCGTTGACCCACAATTACTTCTTGACCTTAATAAAATTGGTCAAAAATAGAGTTCTTCAAAAAAACATGAAAAATTCATCGGATTTGTTCCAAAAAATATAAAATTTGTGTATGGTTTATTACACTAATATTATACATTTTGAGACGAGAAACACTATTCCGCTGTTTAGAAATCGAAAAAAATTTGAACATCTCAATTTAATTTGCAATTTTTGATTGCTTTTTTTTATATAGCTGTGCATCCTTGTCACAATTTTATTTCACTCGAATAACAACTACGCTGTAGTGCTATTCAAGATCTTTAATTTGAGCCCTCTGAGAGCCAAGTTATAACAATTTTAAACCAAACTTGGAATCTGCTGTACGACGTTTTACTCTAAAATTAGAGGAAAAAAATGCAAAAATATCGAATGAAATTTCGAAGTTTAATTTCAGAATGGTTATAATTTGGCTCTCAAAGGGCCTTGAGACTTCTAACTTGGCTCAAATTAAAGGTGTTATTCGAGTGATATAAAATTGTGAGAAGGATGCACAGCTGCATACAAATAAAAAAAATGCAATCAAAAATACATTTATTAAATTGAGGTGTTAAATATTTCTTAGATTTTTAAGCAGTGGAATCGTGTTTCTCGTCTCAAAATCTATAATATTTATTTATTTATTTATTTATTTATTCATTCAGTAGTAATCTAGATTAACAAAGTTACTTACAGACTACTTAGAAATAGAAGGAGTTATACATTAAAACTCATTGCATTTAACATTGATTTGAAATCAGACTTAGATAGAGAAAAATCAATGGCTAGAGAATTTGAGAGTATATTGAACTCAGTCAGAGCTCGAAAAATTGGAGCATTAGAAGCGTAATGAGTTCGGACACATCATGTATAAAAAATATCACTATTTCGGAGAGTCCGGTTAGGGATATGGAAACAAATGCGCTCGAGGAGATATGGTGAATCAATTACACCCTTAATAATATCGAAAACAAAGGTGAGCGAAAGAATAGTTCTTCTGCTTTGAAGTGATTTCAGGTCAGTTAGCGCACATCTGGCTTTATATGAGAGAATAGCGTCCGCGAAATTCAGCGACCGCAGAGCAAAGCGTAAAAACGTTTTTTGAACCCGCTCGAGTCTATTAATATGGCATCCATGATAGGGTCTCCAGATAAAAGAAGCGTATTCCAACTTAGAGCGTACCAGCGACGTGAACAGTAGCTTAAGGGTATAAGGATCTGTGAAATCTGAACTAAATCGACGAATAAAAGCAAGCACTGAATACGACTTAGCAATGGTATAATTTAGATGACTACTAAATAAAAATTTCGAGTCAAAAACTACACCTAAGTCAGTTATCTCATTAAGAGCAGATAGACGGGTACCAGCAATACAATAAGAAGTGGGGATAACGCGACGCGATTTGGAGTAGGATAAATGAAAACACTTACTTATGTTTAACTCTAGGCCATTGGTGCGACACCAGGCTGAGACATTGTCAAGGTCTGATTGAATCTTAATGGAGTCTGAAGAATTTGAAATGGTCGAAAAAATCTTCAAATCATCAGCGTATAAAAGGAAATTAGAGTTAACAAAACAACTCGATATGTCATTAATAAAAATGACAAATAGCAGGGGGCCTAAGATGCTGCCTTGGGGAACCCCAGACGACGCTATGAAAGAGTTGGAGTGCGTATTCTCGACAACGACTACACAGTTTCGATGCTGAAGATAGGATTTTATCCAAGATAAAAAAAGTGAATGAAAACCCAAACTAGCTAATTTAGAGATCAAAATTGAATGACTGACTTTGTCGAAGGCTTTTGAAAGATCTGTATATACAGTGTCAACTTGAAGGCGGTCATTGAAAGCCGTCATACAAAATTCAGAGAAAATTGCTAGATTTGTCACAGT
>NW_016157173.1:86950-104144 GCF_001687245.7 Rhagoletis zephyria | reverse complement strand
AGTAGATTTAAATTTTTTGTAAAACTTATTTCTCAAATTCTTTAGCTTCTTTAGTTTCTTAGTATACCACGGGATTTTATAGCAGTTTTGTTTTTTTTAGCGGAATATTGTTCAAACAGATTTCATTGACTCTATTTTTAAAAATAGTAAAACAATCAGTAACATCGAATCCGGAAAATAGTGATTCCCAGTCTGTGGAGTAGATTTCTAGATTGACAATATCAAAATTGCAACGCCTAAAACAAAAACTAGGCTTTTGATTATTCAAACAGATACTTTCAAAGTTATAAAACTCAAGATCAAGAGAAATCGGCACATGATGCAAACCGGGACACGAAAGTGGGTCAAGGCATTGACCTAAATTAAAGTTCATATTTTCATTAATAAAAACTAGATCAAGAGTTCTGGATAACTTATTAGTGAGACTATTTATCTGGGATAGATTAACACTTAGGAAGTTGTCTACAAGATACGATTCAGAAAACCCGTTCACATATTTAGTGTAATAAAATATAAAAAAAAAAAAATTGGAACAAATCCGGTGGATTTTATTTTTTTTTTAAGAACACTATTTTTGACCCATTTTTTTGAGGTCAACAGTAATTGTGGGTCAATACCAATATTTTTCCGTGAAAGGGAATAACATTAGCTTTCAAAACCATTTTGTTTTATATCAAAATATTGCTTCTGTCCAAAGCGCTACGATTAATTCGCTTGAAGATACTCCGCGACCCAACGCCGCCAGAAGGCGTTCACAAGTTGGTGAGATGTTCGCTAATCACGTCGCAACAAAACACCTTCAGTTACTGATTCAGCAATTGGTTTAACGCCACTTGAGTTACCCAACAAGAAGTGGTTGGGAGTTAGTGCTTTATCGGTCTCATGATCTAGCGGGATGTAAGCAGGGTTACCAGGTTTTCAACCGGACAGTCCGAATTTAAGTCTGTTCGTCCGGACTGTGATCTGTTCAAACAAACACATACACTACCCTCCACCCCCTCTTCCCCCTCACCCGTTTCATCCCCCTCCCCCGTTTCATCCCCTTGCCAAACGAAAGTGTCCGGTTTTTCAACGATTCGTATGGTGAGAATGCACGAGTCTTTAGATAGCGAATAGGTAATGTTGATATGCACGGCTCTGGTAGTTAGGCGTGTAAATAGGACCCCGTGCTTTTTCTCGTTGCTTTCCTTCACTCTCACTAAAAACGCGTCAAAATAGTCCACTTCTTCGTTAGAAAACGGGTGGCTGTGATGGAAAATAAAGCTCGTTGGTAGACGAACCGTTCTTGCAATTTGGGGCTAACGCGGAGAACGAATTTCATTGCTGATAGCCTTAAAGCAGATGGTATTTTATGTGAAATTCGTTAGCATTTAAACTTGTAATATAATTATCGCGTGGAAGCAACACAGAGTCTTGTATCGCATTCATTTTTGCTCCCCATCTATACGTTATCGCCGGTAAGGTAAGGAGGCATTTCGATGCGTTGCCCCTTCAATAATGAAGCTAATTGATTAGCCAAAGTGTGGTGTTGAACCTTTTTCCAGAGTCGCTTTTCTACATTAAAAAGATCTTCGCCACGCACAATATCGCCGCCTCGCACCGCACTTAGCCAGCTTCGAGCACATCTTATGGTTTTTGGAATAAAAGTTTTCTTTGTGTGCGCGAATTTACGGTGGAGGCTCACATACAGCGGATGAAGTTCCTCATTACAAAAATATGTATCTCCATGCCATTTTGTTGCTTCCGCAACATTGTCCACAGATTCGGATTCTGCGCATTAAAATACACGAGTTTAAGTTCGAAGCACTTCGGAGAAAAAAAATTCAAACTAAAGTTACGTATTTTTATCCTTAGAATTCAAATCTGTGGTAAATATATGTATATCTAATTTGAAAAAATTGACCTCCGGTCAGTTTAACGCACTTCCGGTGGAAACCGGTAATCGGTAATACAACCAAAGGATAGAGCACCCTCGCTTTGGTAATTCATGTTTTTCGTTTTCTAATAAAAACATTTTCACTCATTTAAGAAGTCCAGGACGGATTGAAGTTCGAAGGTCATTTAGAGGTTGAAAAGGCACTTCCGAGAAAAAATTCCCAATTTTGTAGGCCAAATTTTTGCGGTTTTCAATAAAAAACATTTCCATCCGTTTCAGAGGGCGTGGACGGGTTGTCTAGGACACTGTATAGTGTTTGGCTCGTGCCATAAAAAACGACTCGCTTTTTTTGCAAGTTGAATAAAACTGATAGTAGAGGAGTTTTCAGGTCCGGGCCGGCGAATAACATAGTGTTAAGCGAAACACCATTTACCGCAGCAGCTGCGTCCCACACCAGGCGAACCTTGCTTGGCTTATTAATATTACTCGCAGCGAAAACAGGCACTACCAGTCCGATAGTAACTAGATCGCCACCAGTTCAGAAGCAGCGATATGTGGTACTATTAAAAAACAAATTTAGAAATCTATATCTAAAATGACGAATTTAGAACTGGTTCAAAACTATAGAAAAAGGGATGCAGAACGAACTAGATCTCATCTGGCGAATTTTGAACTAGTTCGAAACTATTGAAAAAGGGATGCTGCGGAGGGCTTGTTTACTTTAAATAGATTTTTGCTTGGCGGGTTTTTCGTTCAAATACGCTTTCAGTCTGCACGTCGCAGATGCTTTTTCATAATTTGGTAATACAAAACTAAAATTTGTGTTAACATCTTAACATTTTGGGACCTTCTGGAATAAAACCAATAACAGTCAGAACCTCTGCAAATTCAGCTATAGCCAAAGGTATGTAAACGTGTTTTCAAATGCACAATTTAATTTACATTCATTCAAACAAATTTGATTTCAGATTGAAAACACATTTCTTTGTAAATAACTAGCAATTACCCGGCGTGCTTCGCTGCGCCATAAATGTATTTTTGTGTTGTAACCCTCTCCCAAAACTCGTATGACCTCATTTATACAATATATTTAAAGAGTTGGTTGGTTGGGAGTAAATTACAAATTCAAGGGGAATAATGCAAATGGAAAGAGTTCTCAGCGGTTTAGCGGTTTGAGAATAAAAACAAAAACAAAGATACCTAGAGGTACAGGCAAAAACGAAGATCAAAGTAAATTTAAACACTTTAAGGTAAAGGTGAAGAGGAATATGCAAAAATAAAGACAAATATGAAGANAATTGCTACCATGGTAACCCAAAAAGAAAACATCTTCTTACTTTTTTCGTTTACAACTGGTTCTGAACTATAGAAAATGGGGTGCAAAGCGAACTAGATCCCATATGTTCCCATTTAGGACTGGTTCTGAACTATAGAAAAGGTAACGCAGCGGGGGACAATTTCCAATTCCTATGACATCCCTCTGTTAAATTCGCCAGTTGTTTGCATGCAAAAGAGATTTATCGCGAACTAGTAGTGGTTCTAAAGGTACTAGAGATTTTCCCCACAGGGAAGCAACCACTAAAAGTCTGAAGATTGCAGGTCTTACTTATGCATTCCCCAGTATATCGGTAGTAATCCAAGCAGCTTTAATGCATGCTTTTGCTCCAATTCAGGGTTGCTGAGAGGGCCGGTAAGCCCAGATGCTTTACAACTTGCACATATAGTTTGTACAGCGATAGCAAAATCTACGTTGACTTTCCGATGGTATTCAAAGTTCGCAAATTTGTTGCTGCAGCATGATAATTATTAGTTCGGAACGCCCGAATCTCATTTGCAAAATTGAAATAATTTGCAGAAAATAAGATAATTTGCAGTTTCTTAACCGCGTTGCGAACTGGACCCTCTAATGCTTGCCGGATGCTTATCAGGTTTTCCTCGTTAGAAAATTCACATATCTTGACTTGCCATTGTATTTCGGTAGTTTTCTGCGGAGGCATTTACGAGATGCCAGTTGGTCACTTGTCAGACGGCCATGAGGAGCTACGCCGTATGCAGTGTTGGTTATGAGCGCTAGTGGGGATTTGAGGCTTAGCATACCTGATGTTTGGTGAGGAAACCATACTCGATTCGCTGTTAGCAACGCTTGCATTTGTGGTTCCAGTCATTTTATTCTGTCTCGTAATGTCTGCATGACAGTGGCTGAGGTATTAATTAGTGGCTGACGATTACATAATACAGGCAAAAAACCATTTTCAACAGGCGAATGGCATACGTTCGATGCACGTTCCCTTGGTGCAGCAACACGACTTTAATTTAGAGAGAGCAGAATTACCACCGTTATTTGCCTTAGCTTGCAAATTACGATGCATTAGTGAGTTTATGAGCACGAGCCTACAAGCTGCATGATTGGCAGCGATATTCGTCCCGGCTATTGTATGTTTTGATGGCGTGTCCTCGGGCATACTGAATGCGATGACCAGAAGCATGTACGATATTATTAAGATTTTGTAAGAAATATACTTTTTGAACCCGGCTTGGATAAAAACGGTAAGAAGTAGACTTGAAAAGGTTTTATTTAACATTCAACTACCTTTGCTGCAACCTTCACGCTTTTTTTCTAATATGCTCTTGCTGGTGATGCTGCCAGACTTAGGAAATGCGTCGGAATTTGCGATTTTATGGATAGAAAAATTTTTTACATTCTAAGTAAACGACTTAAGACGATTGAAAATCGTAAATATAAAATATCTTCAACAACGGTGGTTGCAGCAGAATTTTCATGAAAATTGTAATAACTAAGCAATGTCCTAACCAAATTTATGTTTTGTTTACAGCTTATTTTCTTAAACTATAAAGAATGGCAAATATAAAAGTGTTGGAAAGTGTTTGTCGGCATGATATAATAACATATTTTATAATATAAATCAAAAAACTGCTCACCATTGACAACCAGTGATACGGCTAAATTAATTTTCGGCTCGGTATTTACTTGGCATTCGTAAATTCCGCTATCTCTCTGCTGCGCATATTCGATCTTCAAGTCCCAATCATCGCTGCCGGGCGGATGTACAACAGAGAATCGCTGATCGCCAGTATAGGTGTAGATGTTAGTTGTTAGTATGTGAAGATCTCGTTTGCGCATCCATGAAACCTAAGACAATTTCAATTGATTTTGTTTATTTATCAATACATCGGTTGCATAATCTTACAAACTATAGGTACAGAATTTCAAATTTAGCTAATTTTTCAACTACAATTTAGGCAAGTTACAGTCTCTTAACCGACTGGTGTCGAATAATTAAAAATAAACTAAGTATTCACCGAGATCGATCATATTTCAGAGCAATATGCAATTAAATTATAGACAATCAATGCTAAGCAAAAAAATCATTTGACCACACAAATGCCTAAGTGTACCTTCACAAACCCGATCCGAGCGGCGCGCTGTTTGTAGGCAAAACACGCGTTTTTTTCAAAATCATAGATCTCTGGTTAGAAAAGAGATTATTGAATGAAACTTTGTTTGCGTGAAGATAAATTATCACATAGGAAGGTAGGTAGAAGTGACTGCCACCTTAGTGGCATACTTAGGCCATAGATAGAAAGCCGATTGAAATATATGCAAATTATAGAGAAATTACAACAACAATATCTTAATCTTCAAAAATCCATGCAAAATTTCACATTGTTTGAAAATTTTAATTTTTGCTCTCATTCCATTAAGGAACTAAACCGAATCCACATGAAATTTGTGAATGTTAAATTGGGAGCACGGCTGTATATTAAATACACCATAAGCATTGTTTCTGAAAGATTACTCTTTCTTCTATCTTAAAACCCGGCTTTAGGGCATAGGATGATGTACCCGAGCCGTCACTTTGGAAAAAACGAGAAGCTTCCTTTAAACTCTAAAAGCAAATAAATTATCAGCTTTCACAAAAAAATGTATGTAGCAAAAAGAGTTCTACTGGTCGGGATTTTAAAGAAAGTACACAGTTTGACCCTTTAGTGCAAAATGTGTCATATATTATACGCTTTTCAAGCCTTCATTTGATTTTAGTCGTTAAAGTTTGCTTTTGTTAAAGATACTTGACGGTCTATAAATACGTATGCTCTTAAGAAAAATTATCAATTTGAAGTCCGGTTAAACATAAAAATCGGACATAGACAAACATCTCGGGAAGAAACCGGACAGTTGGCAACCGTGATTATGTCATCTTAATACAAATATTTAGAACCTTTATTGTGAGATATAATCAATATTACGTGTTGTTATATTTCTTTTACATCATTTATAACAGCAATAACTTTAAAATTTACTTTTCCGCGTTTTGTACATTAATTTGGCAAAATGAAAATTTTGATCAAGTGACATTCCCTGGTGGCAATTGGATTTAATAGTGCGGGATCCGATAACCAACCTGTGTGCCACATGTAGCAGCAGTGGAAAGAAAAGATCCACTGAAGTCTGCAAATGTGGCTCGCTGTATAAATACGCATCTCACAAAAAAAAACACTATCAGAAATTATTTATGCGCTAAAAGACTAAAAAAACAATTGATCGAAACGAATGAATTCGGTTTACTTTTAACACACACATTTGTAGCAGCTAATCTTTTCATAATTTATGCAAGTTTGTGGCATTAAATCGCTAAATTTACTTACCGTACGGTTGCCTTTATTCTTGACGCGACATCTTAATATCGCCGGTTCATCAGCTACTGTCGATATATTTCTAGGGTTAACATCATCGAAATATGGACGTTCCGTACCCATGAATTCTGTTGAAGGAAAATAAATGTGATTATTGGGACAACTGATGTTCGTGATTTATTTCAAAATTTCAAAAATTTTATAAATGTTTTTTTTTTTTGTATTTTTCAACGTAATTATTTTTTCACTTAACAGTTCTCACCATTTTCGATGACCTTAAATAACACTGTGCCGTAAAAATATTTATTTCAGCAGCGTTATTGAACTTATACCACGATTTTCTTTAAGGAAAAATGGCAAAAGCAACAAAGTCTAAGCGATAGTAGTTATAGATTCTATTTCGGTCATCACCTCTCCTCATCAGACTTTTTTTCCAGACTTCAGCAGGGTTCGAACCGGCATCACCGGTGCAAAGTCAGCAGGGCTAACCGCTGAGCTAAGCACACCCCGTTAACTCTCGATGCTTATCTACTCTAATACAGCACAGCTGATTTGCCGCCATTTAAACTTCACAGTGTGGTTGTTATAAATTCTACACAATAATTAGAGTTCTTATATATTTTATTTATTTGTTTACAAAGATATTGCTACTATAACTAAATTCTTATATAGTTTAGGCAGACTCATCCTAAACTTCTGCTTTTGGGTCACTGTGGTGCATGCTCCTGCGTACAGCTTCTGCGTACTCCGTTTTTGATACCCTGCGTTCATATAATTTGCCGAAAAACGCCTTTTACTTAATTTTCTTAGGGACAATTTCAAATGAATATTTAAACTTCACTTAAAATTGATTTTAGAATGTTATTTAAATGCTATTTAACTTTCATTGGGTTTCAGATGAACTTTATTTAAATATGTCAAAGAAGTCGCAACACTGTTGCTTGCTCCTTGAAATTGTTGTTGCATTTGGTTGTTTGTTTACATTTTGTTCTTTGGCAATATTGGCCATTTAAGTGCAGATTAAATGTGTGTGTTTTTGGGCTCTTATGCTATTGCAGAAGGCGAGTTGTTTGAAGTTTCGCTGATTGGGTGTTCGAAAAAAGAAAAACTTTCTTCGGTTGTCAACCATGCACAGTGTCCTCAAGTATGCATAGGTTCAATTAAAATGGATCCAAAAAATTTGTTTATCAGTTTTTCGATAAATATTTTTAGATCTTAAAACTGAATTAATTGGTACCTCACCTAATGCAATTGCATAAAAATTGTCAAAAAGTTATGCAATTTCGGCAATAACACGGCCTTGAATTTATATGTGTATGTACCGGACTTTCAGATTTCATGACCAGTGTGGCCAAGGAATTCGTCAATATTTACTAAAAATTTATATATGCAATGGTATCGGATGAAAAATAGTCGAGCTGTTAATAGAAAAGTGCATGAAGTACGAACATAACCGTAATTTTGGGTTTTTTTCGTACCCCGTTTTTGATACCCTGCGTTCTCTTGACGTTTTCCATATTTACATATTATGGGCATTTTATTTTTACAGTTTTTTTATACAGAGCATCTGTTAGCAGTGTTTTACGGCGTACAGATATGCCAGATCGAAATAAATTAATCGATGCAGGAAGAAATATTCAAAAAATAAATCTATCGCCCAAATCGATTCATATAATTTGCCAAAAAACGCCTTTTACTTAATTAAAAACTGATAAACAAATTTGTGCATGGTTGACAACCGAAAAAAGTTTTTCTTTTTTCGAACACCCAATCAGCCAAACTTCAAACAACTCGTCTTTTGCAATAGCATAGTAGCCCAAAAAACACACATTTAACCTGCACTTAAATGGCCAATATTGCCAAAGAACAAAATGTAAAAAAACAACCAAATGCAACAACAATTTCGAAAAGCAAACAACAGTGTTGCGACTTCTTTGACATATTTAAATAAAGTTCATCTGAAACCCAATGAAAGTTAAATGGCATTTAAATAACAATCCAAAATTAAACTTAAGTGCCGTTTAAATATTAATTTGAAATTGGCCCTAATATTTTTAGATCTTAAAACTGAATTAATTGGTACCTCACCTAATGCAATTGCATAAAAATTGTCAAAAAGTTATGCAATTTCGGCAATAACACGGCCTTGAATTTATATGTGTATGTACCGGACTTTCAGATTTCATGACCAGTGCGGCCAAGGAATTTGTCAATATTTACTAAAAATTCATATATGCAATGGTATCAGATGAAAAATAGTCGAGCTGTTAATAGAAAAGTGCATGACCGTATTTTTGAATTTTTTTCAAAAAAAAAACGAGCAGGTAGGATTTCAAGAAAAGCAGTTTTTAGATCTAAAAATATTTATCTAAAGACTGATGAACAAATTTTTTTGGATCGATTTTAATCGAACCTATGCATGCTTGAGAATCACTGTGCATGTTGAAAAAAATTTGGTGCTGTTGATATTGGCGAAAGTTTCATGAAGCTCTTAGAAGAAAAAACGCGCCTTTATTGCTATTATTTATTAAAGAAAGACGAAAATTTTGGAAAACAATTTGGAAAGGATGCTAAAATATTTAGATCGGAAAACATCGCTGATACAGTTCATTTCGAAATCAAGACGCCAACTGTTTCGACCTGTAGCCGGATTCTAACTTTCGCTACCGCTAAAATGCTAAAATGCGAAAGCTTACATTTTTCGGTTCTGCCTTTCGCTAAAAATTGCTTGGCCTAAATTTAAGTATTTTATTCGGCCGCAAGTGGCTGTCAACATTTGCCTGCATTTTAATGGTGGTAAATAGTCAGTTTTAATCAAGAATGATAGAATACAAGATTGCGCCGATTGCAGCAGAATTCGTGAGAGTAATTTTAGCGTGACGTCATCGTAGAGTTGACAACTGAGAGCGGCGAGAATGAGGGCGACTAGTGATGTGCTGAATTGTCCCCAATACTCGGTACCCAATACTTTAAAAAGATTTCGGTACCCTATACTTCCTTTTCGGTATCCGATACCGATTATTTACATTAAACCCTCGCCATTATATGCATTTCAGGTTTAGAAAAAACTTTCATTACTAATTTATATGATATCGGCTAAAACACTTGAACTTATCGCCACAGAAAAATATTATTTTATCAGTTTTAACCTTAGTCGATCCAAGGTTCAAGAAAAATACTTTGACGGATGAAGAAGCCTTTCAGGGGAGAGATTCTGTAGCCAGTTAGCGACAAGTTTCAGATCGATATCTCACTTCTTGACTTACAAATATTTGATATCAAACGTCGACAAAACCGATACCGATTCGAAAATTGTCGTTAACTGGTTACAGAATCTGTCCCAGGCCTACAAAAATGATATCGTCCGATTCAGCTGGAACAAAAATGCTTCAAACAAGTAAGGGTTTCTCTGTATTATGGCATCGAACCGACATATATACATCTTTCATTTGAATCAGTAAAAAAGCTCTATTGGCTCTTACATTCGGGTTTGGTTAGGCGTTTTTTCCATATTTTTGGCCTATGTGCGCTTTTATTCGAAACCTAAATGTTTCGGTACCGAGTATCGAGAGTATTGGGTACTTAAAAGTATTGACTCAGCACATCACTACTGCTGTCTTCTCTACTATGACGTCACCAAAACAGCTGATTCTGTCAAAATCACTGAGAGCCGAGTAGCGGTATCGTCATCGGCGCCACCTCTGTATTCTCTCCACCGTGAATTTGAATGGTGATAATTTATCACTGATGCATAGTGAAAATGGAAGTACACTAAGAGAAAAAAAAATTTTAATCAAAAAAACGTTCTAAATTTCAAAAAAAATACGCATATGAAAGAATACCACCACCTCCCGTAATAAATTTTAGTATATAAATTTTAGTATTAAGTGTATTCAATTCAAATAAGCTCATATTAAAATGAAGAGTTCATATTAAATGAAGAGTTCACGGATGCTTTTTAATAATTAAGTAAAAAAAAATTATTTCCATGCTGCTTGCAATGGGATGTGAACCCTGACTCTCTGGAAATTAACAAATTTTGGCAAGCATCGTTGCACCCAGCTACAGCCAGACATGTAAATGTGCTTTCAAATGTTGAGTTTGAATCTGACCGCGTGCGTGGTATGTAAGTATTATTTTGAAATACGAACATTTTAAAACGATAATTTAATAAAAAATATTAATTTTTACTATGCGTTATTTCATAACATGTTTCTAAATATTACTATTATATTATTATCTCAGTATATGTGGTAGCAAAAAATTAGCAGCTTCAAATGCAAATGCTTGCAAAAGGCAAATGCTTGAGAGAATCTACAGATCGCAATTTTGAAATTTCTTGCTCAATGTGTATTAGGCTGGGTCGATTTTGTATGGGGGAAAATAAAAGGCATTTGACCGTATAGTAATAGTAATATTATGATGTCTTAGGTCTAAGCCAATTTTTATTGGCCACGAAAGATTAATTTAAAACTTATCTTTAGCCCGCGCAATTGAATCAAAGTGTATTAATTTATAAAATTAAACTTGGGCTTGTAATATCTATGGAAGCCGTAATTGTTCTAAACAGGACGATATATCAAACTAATGGTTATTAAATTTAGTATCTCACGTTCATTTATCATTTTTCAATAAGTCTACAAATTTTTCAGATATTAAGATAAAACTTACAAAAACTATAATTTTCCCTTATGAATTTTTAATTCTTAATTATTTCAGCAACCAAATGAAAAATTCAAAAAAGTGAGACGAGATTTATTTCAAACGTTTTAGTGTTTTAATGAAGTCAAAGATTAGGAATCGTTTGATAAGTTAATAGTAGTTTCAAGCATACAAGTATTTACATACATAAACATAATACAATTGGGGTGATAAATTTTAAGTCCATTTATTCAGTCTTGAAAATTTTTCGCGGTTTCTAAATCTGCCGTTATATGAAAGTAGCGGACGTGCAATAAGTGTTTAGATATACATAAATATTTTAGTTAATTCCATTATGTGAAAAAGTGACTGTAGGTAAATGCAAAGTCTTTAACATATCCTGGGAAATCCTTTTGAGGACTCTCCAATTGGACGATATTGCTTTGCATTTAGCTTGAACGAAAACAGTCACTCCCTGGCACACTTTTCTGTAATCCGGTTTTATCATTTAAAAGTTATTTATACAATTGAAGAGACTTTTTTTTAGAAAAAAACTGGAGATCCACTTAAGTTTTTCGATAAAACTTTGGTAAATGTTACTCGATCGGTACGTAATAATCACCAAATTGAAGGCGACACTTAATGTTACTGATTTTTGATAATATTATGATTAAAATCATTCAGATTTAAAAAAACAAATTATTTTAAAATAAAAAAAATTATATTCAACAATTTTTATTGAGCTCGAGGCCGTTTTTTAATGAAAATTTATTGTGGAAAAGCAACAATAATTTGAAAAAATGGTAGAAGTGATAGCTATTTCGGAAATCACCACATTTCCTCATCAGACTTCTTTCAGTAGGCTTCGAACCGACGATCCCACTGACTCAGCCAGTTGCCTATGCACCGTGCTAAGTACGCCTTGTAAATTATCGTTTGCTTTTTTCCACTATTTTCATTTTTGTTATGCCAACACAATCAAGCGCAGCTATTCCGCTGCAATTCACTTGATCATGTGGTTGTTGGTTGGGGAAAGCGCGATTGCTTTCGTTTTTGACGGATTTAATTTTAAATTGTTTGCAACTGCGCAGACAGATCTTCGTTAAGCCTGGAAATCAAGTCTTCAACAAGACCAATGGGCCTTGACAGATACAGCTGGGTATCATCAGCGTAAAGGTGGATTGATGCGTTTTTACAACATTACTATACGTTAATGAGCGACAGGGCCAAAATGGAACCTTGCAGCACACCTAATGTATTTGTGCTTTAGACTTGAGTAATTGTCACCACACTGAACTTGCTGTAGTCGACCCGTTAAGTAACTTTTTATTAGTTGTATAGAAAAAGCTCCAAACCTAAATTGACTACCTAGTTTACCTAATAATAAATTGTGGTCGATGGTGTCATAAGCTTTTGTGAAATCAAGGAGAACTAACGTTGATCAAGTTATTTTGTCTTCAATGATTTTCTGCATTGCTGTGGAGCAGCTGTGCTGACTTCTGAATCCCGATTGAAAATCACTCAGTAGACAGTTTTTGTTTAAGTGGGTGGTGATTTGTCGTGCTAAAAATTTTTCGAAAACTTTCGAGAGTGCGGGTAATATGCTTATCGGTCTGAAGTGATCCGGGGAATTCGCACATATAATTTTTGGAACTGGTATTATAATTGCTATTTTCCAGAGGGTAGGAAAAGTGGAGGATGTAAGGCAAAAGTTAATAATGTGCGTAAGTGATCGGATCGCGAAAGGAAGAATCATTTTAAAGAACTTCAGACTGATACCATCAACACCTGTAGCATTTGATTTGACAGCATAAACACACTCAGCTAAATCTTCATCCGTCGCACATTGGAATTAAAGCACATTATCATCCACATATGAAGGTATAGAGGGCACACAAGCAGATGAAACTGGGTGGCTTGACGAGAGAAAATTGGCATTTAAAATTTCTGGATCTAAGTTACATGTGCCATTGTACTCACTACAAACACCAAACGTTTTGAGGTTTTTCCACAAAACTTTTGAGGGGAGGTTTTCATTGAGCTTATTAGCCCGAACACAATGAAAACGACGAGCTACAAACCACAGCTGTCAAATTATTTTAACACGTACTCTTATGTAGATAATTATTTTGGCGACGACCGGGCTACGCGACGGCTGTGGTTGTGGCCAGATTAGATCTATTTCTATTTTTCTGGCGACAGATAAGGTTCTTCCTCTTCTTTTATGTCAAACTCATACAAATTCATGATATCGCTGCCGCGTTCAAAGAAATCATGTTGCCGTCGACAAAGCGCTTAGATAATAAAGATGACAAATTGGAAGCTGTGGTCGGTAGCTCGTCGTTTTCAATGTGTTAAGTACTTATGTTGTAAGTATGCTCTTTTAGCATAACGTGTGCTTGCCGTAACCTTATTCCTGGCTACTCGGTATATTTCCCACAGGTCAGAGCATCTATGGTTTTTCCAGCGCTTGTATGTTTTACTTCGCTCTTTAATTAATGACAAAATCTCACTGGTGAACCACGGCTTTTTGCTATTTTGAACCCTTACCTTCCTTAAAGGAACAAACTTATCAAATAACAGGCCAACTAGAGAATTAAAATGTTGTAACTTTTCGTCAGCTGTCGTAAATCTCCAACATGTATTCCAGTCAAGCAGAGCTGCCGCTTGAATAACTCACTTTGATTTACTCGCTTAAAGTCCCTAAAAAGCAGTTCTCTTGCTAATTTTTGGCTATGAAACTGGAGGTTGTGCGACAGGAACAACATTTCATGGTCGGAGATGCCATCCAGTGGTAGTTGATAAATGTGGTTGACGTACTTAGAATCACTAACGCCAAACACATCTAAAAGACTAAGTTTGCAGTGCGGAGCGAAGCGGGTTGCATATTTGTTTATAATAGTAATGCCTAGCGATAGGAAGTTGTTTATCAAACTTTTAGAGGAGTGGTCATTACATAGAAGGTCCACGTTTATATCACCACATACAACAATATGTTCATAGGAGATCGCAAAATCTGATAATTTTTCAAAAATAACTGAAATGTCATTTCTCTTGCTTGGGTTATATATGCACGCAACAAGACACTTTGAACTGTTATTAAAGAACTCAATAAACAGATATTCTACTTCTTGAGAAGACTCCGATCTCCCTTCAATTTCATGTATTTCTTAAAGTAAAAAGCAATGGCACCTCCTCGCATCTTAATCATTCTATCGCATCTTACTAACGAGTAGTCGCATAGGGCATAACATTTATCATCAATGTAATCTTTGAACCACGTTTCTGTAATACAGATTAAGTCAATATTTAAGCTATTAAAAACAAAATTTAAATAATCAACTTTTCCGCCATTTAAGCTTCGAGCATTTAAACTACAGATATTAAACCCAGTGTAGCGATCTGACGAAAGTTTAAGAATCCCTCTTACATGATCTTAGCTAGCCAGCTCACATATTTCACTATACATTTTAAATAAGTGTTAAGGTGCGTATGCAAGGCGTGTTTACATTAACAGTCAGAAAAAATAACAATGAGACAGATATGACATAAAGAGAATAGATGTATGTTGATAAGTAGAAAAGCAAAAATACTAAATAAGGGAGAAATGTTGACAGGGTGACAATGCTAGTTACATACATTATGATAATCATTTTACATCTATTTACTTATAGCTGCAATACTCTCTATACTTTTTAAGTCTGATACTTTAACAGCGTCAGTTTGTGGATGACCTCTAACATATACATGCCCCCGAAATGAGAGCGCTGATGTTAATCGTTTTTGCTTTTTAAGCTGCGTAGCAAAACGCATCAATTCATGATTTCTCTTTGTAAGTCACTCATGAATAAAGATTTTCCCTTCAACGCCAACTCCTATGTCGCGAGGAGCAATGGATATTCTCTTTTCCTTACAATAAACCGCCACTGCTTTCAGCAACTGAGAACGATCATAACGTGAATTCAACTTTACAATAACGGGAGCATCATTTTTGTTATTTTTTGCTGGCAACCGAAAGGCAGAGCGGACTGGTGTTAATTTCACTGCAAGCAGCTGACATAGTTGAGAGAAGCTGCTTGTTATGTTCTCGCCTTTTAGGCCGCTGATGATGACATCGGAAGATACGAGGTTATTCTCATGCTCACTCATTTGTTCGCTTAGTAAGTGTACATCGCTGCGAAGCTTTTCTACCTTAGCACATTTAAGTTCGGTTTGAAGTAAACGCTCGTTGATATGTTTTACCGCTGACTTTAGGTTTGCAATTTCTGCTGATAGCTCTCCAACTCGTTCCAATATTCTCTCTTCAGATTCTCTTACCCTTTGAGTTAGCTGCTCAACTAGCTACTCTTTATGAGATTCAAGGTGAGCATCTAGTCTCGGAGTTGAACATTCAACTCTTTGGAACTTACTCTGCAATAGTGGAGTTGTTTTTGGCGATGGAGACACTTTGCGCGCAATGGTTCTTGTTGACATTTTTGACATGTTAACAAGAAAAGTTCAAGCAATTAAAAATTCACAAAGACTTAGAAAGCTGCAAAGCTTTATATATAGATGACCCAAAGTTGAACGAATTCGACACACTAGGATAGCTGATTCACTCACGGATATGATTGCGACAAATTGAGCAATTGAAATCGAAATTGGATTACAGAAAATAAAGATCAGACTGCAGCTACACAAAAACGCGTCTACTCAGCTGACATACTTATATGTACTATAATATAATATGCACCAAACATTTTTGCTGGACCCAGAATTTTTAACAAGAATTGATCTTATTCGACTAGGGTGCTGTGGGTCACTTGGCGGTCGATGCGCGGGCTCTTACAACTAAAATAAAATACTAATATTTTGCAGGCTTGTTGTTGACTTCATGATGCAATATATTTTCACTATTACCAAGGGATTTGAGAAAAATTAAATTTTCGACCCGCCCTAATGTTTAATGATGAATGGTATTTACACAGATACATATACATTAGAAAATATTACAAGTTAATCTTATTTAAGAAAACATGTATTAATAAAATATTTCTGCAAAAAGTCTTATTTTGTTGTACTTCCCAAGAATAGAAGTTTTTCCAAATGTTTGCCAGTCAACCGATTTCTTGACGTGGTTATTGTTGCTCCTGCTTTCGAAAACAATCGTTCGCAATGAACAGATATTGCAACTATATGTGAATATGATCGTGCTTGTTTATACAACAAAGGTATTTAGGCCCACTCTAACTGTCCAAGACAGGTATGTAATTAAGGGAATATTCCCTAATAATACCTGAGTAATTACATGTAAAATCAACATTTTAAACTGCCCTATAACATGCCACGAAAAAAAAAAGTTTAAAACATCAGCGTTTTTACAAAAAAACCGACTAGAGCGATCTCCAAAAAAATTTTTTTTTCAAAATAAAAAAATACGTGTGTCTTTTTTCTCACAAATAACAATACTTTGATGTAGCATTCATGAATTTCCCTCCGAAAAGAGGGTCTTTGAACGGCTCTAATATATTATATCATGGGCGTAGCCAGGTAGGGGCAGGGGGGTGCTCGAGCCCCCCCCCCTAACTTTCAAATTTTCCTTATATATATATAAAATAGCCCCCTGAAATGCCAGCTTAATAGGGTCGAGCCCCCCCTAAATTTCATTCTGGCTACGCCGATGTATTATATATATATACATATATTCCAAAGACTAGATTCGAAGTGGAGTGTAATGGGGTATAGTCGTTGCGCTGGGTATGCAGTTACAGTTGCATGGCTATACTCAATCCCGACTCTTGCGTCCTCGTTCGCGCACTCTGGGCAACGTGAGCAACCCATGTGCGAGATGCGGTAACCAATCCGAGTGGAGCCTTGGGTCACTGCAAAAAGAGAGGGAGCTTCGGTGGGGCCACTCCGACTTATTCGGTTTAAGGGCTCACTGAAGTCTGCAGCGTCTGTTCACCAGTGCAGTGTCTGTTTGGAGCAAGCGGCTCGCTATATAAACGTGAATTTGGTTGCGAAACCACCCCCGTCCCAGCAATG
>NW_016157173.1:77211-86088 GCF_001687245.7 Rhagoletis zephyria | reverse complement strand
TGCATGCATCAACTCTTGTGCAGAATATGGTCAGATGAACGCATGCCCGACGACTGGAATTTAAATGTGCTCTGCTCAATCCGAAAGAAAAGTGACCCCGCCATTCGCGCCAACTACCGCGGGATCAGCCTTCTAAGCATAGGTTACAAGGTCTTATCGAGCGTATTGTGTGAAAGACTGAAGCCCACCGTCAATGAACTGATTGGGCCTTATCAGTGTGGCTTTAGACCTGGCAAATCCACCATAGACCAGGTATTCACAATACGCCAAATCTTGCAAAAGACACGCGAGAAAAGGATCGACACTCACCACCTATTTGTCGACTTTAAAGCCGCTTTTGACAGTACTACAAGGAGTTGCCTATACGCCCCTATGTCTGAATTTGGCATCCCCTCAAAACTCATACGGCTGTGTAAAATGACGGCGAGCAATACCACCAGCTCCGTCAGAATTGGGAAAGACCTCTCCGAGCCGTTCGCCACAAAACGGGGTTTCAGACAGGGCGACTCCCTTTCATGTGACTTCTTTAATCTGATGTTGGAGAAGATAATAAGAGCTGCAGAACTGAACCGCTCAGGAACAATTTACTACAAGAGCGTGTACTTGCTGGCTTATGCCGATGACATCGACATCATCGGTATTAAAAACCGCGAAGTCTGTTCTGCATTTTCCAAGTTGGATAAGGAAACAAAGCGAATGGGTCTGGTGGTAAACGAGGACAAGACGAAGTATCTCCTGTCATCAAAAAAACAGTCAGCACATTCGCGCCTTGGCACCAACGTAGGGGATTTCGTTTACTTGGGAACCAGCATTAACACCGATAATAATGTCAGCATTGAAATCCAACGCAGAATCACTCTTGCCAACAAGTGCTACTTTGGATTGAGTAGGCAATTCAGGAGTAAAGTACTCTCTCGACGTACGAAAACCACGCTCTATAAGTCACTCATCATGCCCGTACTGGTATATGGCGCAGAAGCATGGATAATGACAACATCCGATGAGGCGGCTCTTGGAGTGTTCGAGAGAAAGATTTTGCGGAAGATTTACGGGCCTTTACGCTGATTAAGTCATCAAAATTTTGATAGATTTTGGCTGTTTTTCTTTTGTTTGTTTCATTTTTATTATGATTATTTCATAAAAACCTAGCTCATTATATAACTAACACAATATAAATCCACATTTCAAACTTTGTGGAAAAATTATAAAAAATCTGAAAAGCTTCAGCTAGATTTTAAAGTTCTTACTTAGATTTTTGTTGAGTATGCAGTTTGATAGCCCATTAAATTCCGGGGTAATAATGTCCAAGTTTTAAGTTGCTAAAGAATCGCGTTGATTTTTAATATTTTTTTTTTCTTGTAGACATTTGGTTAGGGAAATGCTAAACTACGTTCTGCTAAGAAGGAACATAGTGTTTTTGTGAGCGTGCGTGTTGCAATAGATCAGCTCTTCCTGATTTGGCTTTTAATATACAATTGCAAACATTGTAATAAGCCTTGTAACCTCAAGTGTTTACACAACCAGCCTTTAAACGCGGAATCCTTAGTCCAAGAATCGAAAAAAAATATAAAAAAAATGCGCGTACGCTTGGTTTAATAATAATAATAATAGATTGGCGCTTACATATAGTTAGTGTTTGGCCGAGCTTCTCCTCCGATTTGTGGCGTGCGCCTTGATTCACACAAAGCGGAGGGACATACAGTTTTACGCCGACTCCGAACGGTGATTGTATTTTTATGAGAAGCTGTTTTTCATGGCAAAAATACACTCGGAGGTTTGCCATTGTTGGCGAAAGTGTGACCGTAAGTACTTACTCTACAAGCAAATAGTACGCTATACATTGAATATATTGTGCATAGAGAAAAACTACTGGGAAGTTAAAAAACGTAATTTTTACACAAAAAACGTCCAAATGACAACAGGATACAAAAAACCTCCAAATGACGTTAAAATCGTCAACCTGGCAACGCTGTATGAAATACCCACTACTGATACCTATACTATATATCTATACCTATTACTAATATTGCGCACGTTCAGAAGGCGCAACAGCTCAGTAACTGTTGCGATTGCACCTTCTGAACGCGTTGTTGTGTACTCTGATCATTTGAGACAACTTGTTGGTGTGTACCTCTGAGAGTTAAATTTGACAGCTAATGTATCAAGCCGTTCAAAAGACGCATAAAAGCGCAGTTACCCACGGACGTAAAAACGGAGAACGTGTCAGCTGACACGATCTATCTTATGGGATCTGCGTGTTAACAAAAACTCACCACCGCAGGACCGTGACGTACACGTTGCTTCTCTCTCTTTCTATCAACAGCACACTTGATATCTTTCTACGTACTTCTACGCTACGCTACGTACACGTTCGTGGGTAACCGCGCTCTAACAATCACTGATTTTTTTAGCAACGGTTACGCTCAACTGCTGCGCCTTCTGAACAGGGATGCCGTTTGGATCTAAATAGATCCAAATGGATACATTTTTAGACGAATTTTTACGGGATACTTATTTTTTCCGATCAGTATAAATGTGGATACTTTTTCAAAATTTTATGTTTTCTCTATTAATGATGTTTTCTAAATGTTTTAAAAACCGATACTTAAGTGTGAAATTAGAGCATTTTATTTTTTGTGAACGAAGCAATGAACATATGAAGAGATCTCACCAAAGCAGTGTAAGGCGCAATTGTTTAGTTAGCTAAAAGAGATGCTTTAAGCAAGATCTTAATATATAAATAAAACAAAAAAAAACTTTTTAATATACAACGCTTTTATAAATGGACTAAAAAGTGGAAAATAATATTTCTCAGTCCCACAGAATTTGTTTTGATAACTTTTGATTTTGAAATTTTAGCAAAATTCATTATCAGGGAACGGATTTTATGGAAATTGCCTTTTTTCTGCTAAAGAGATAGAGTAATTCGATTAAGCATGTCCACGATTTAGCTTTCCCTGATTCCATATATACACATTTGAAGTTGCCCATTTTTGCCTTTTTTAAGATATTTGCCTTTTTTCGCCTTTTTTAAGATATTTGCATTTTTTTGCCTTTTCTGTCTTTAAAAAACTGTTTATAGCATTTACAATTTTTTTTTTAAGATTAAAATATACACATGCCCATGCAGCTTATAGAAGAGCAGGGACCTCTAGCCAAATTGGTGTTGGAAAAATTCAAAGCCGTTTTCTCAGCTAACGTAGGCTTGGAGACAATAAGGGGAGTGGATAAAATTGTAAAGGGCGAGGAAAACGCCCTTATTCCTGATAATATGAACTTTTCAAACGTTCCATATTTAAATTGGGCTCCACTTGTATCAACTTACGTCGAGCGCACATTTAGGCTTTTCTTCGCGAAAATCGAATGAGAATGCTGCCAGAAAACTTCAAAATGCATCTTGTGGTTCAATGTTACTACAACTATATAGATTAAAGTTTTATGAGTTAGAAACTCGAAAGGATCAAATAGTCAAAGATTCAAAGTACAAATTTTTCATATAATGAAACTAGTTCATAGTTTTTATCTTTTTACTTGTAATATAAACTTTTCTAAAATAAATGTATGTATATTTTGATTGTTCTTCGTATTTTCTGTCTTTTTTTAGTGCCATATTTTGCTTTTTTTGCAATACCTAGTGGTAGATGTCGCCCCGCTATTCGCTATTCGCTATTTTGTTTTGCCTTTTTTTTGCAATACCTAGTGCCTTTTCCTGCCTTTTTTGCTATTTTATTTTGCCTTTTCCAGCCTATTTCGTTATTTTATTTTGCCTTTTTTATAGGGTTTTAGGTCCTAAAAATCCGTTCCCTGGTCATTATAAACAATTAATGACATTGACAACGAAAAACGTGGAGCGCATGCAGTACAAAGCACTCGATTTCATTGACAATAGTCAAACTGCATAACATTCTACAGGGAAAGTACAAATTTGAGATGGATTTTAAGCGGTCGTTATTCATATTCCCACATACATACATATGTTACTTTTCATATCAATTCAAGTGTATTACATGCGCCCCACGCTTTTCATTTTCAATGTCATTAATTGTTTATAATGACTTTTGCTAAAATTTCAAAATAAAAAGTTATCAAAACAAATTCTGCGGGACTGAGAAATATTATTTTCTACTTTTTAGTCAATTTATAAAAGCGTTGTATATTAAAAAGTTGGCTTGTATTTTATTTATTTTCTACTTTTTAGTCTTGTCTGTACAAAATTTTGCAATAGATATTAAAATAATTCAACTTACAGTGAAAGAGAACAGAAGACTATGAAAGTACAATGTTGTTTGCTCACATTTAGTATAAACATACTGTTACGATTATCCTTGAAACCTCGTCTGGATTTCACAAATCCTTCGGTTCATATCGTTGGATTGTTAAATAAATGCTAACGCAGTGTTCATCCAACTTGACGTTTCTGTTTGTGGATCATTCTACGTCATTCCTCGAACATTCTGCTTATTTCTCGTTGTTCGCTTTGTGTTGCCGCAGTACAATACACATGTACATACATACATATAGCAGCAGTTTCTTTCATTTAAAGAAAAGGCGTGTCGTCCATTTCCGCTGTGACGTATATAAATAATAATAATAATAGATTGGCGCTTACACATATGTTAGTGTTTGGCCGAGCTTCTCCTCCGACTTGTGACGTGCGCCTTGATGTTGTCACACAAAGCGGAGGGACCTGGAGTTTTACGCCGACTCCGAACGGCGATTGTATTTTTATGAGAAGCTATTTTTTCATGGCAGAAATACACTCGGAGGTTTGCCATTGCCTGCCGAGGGACGACCGCTGTTTAGAAAAAATCTTTTTCTATATTTTTTGGGATGTTGCTTTGACCAGGGCTTGAACCCAGGTGCGGATGTGTGAAAGCGCGCACTGCTTACCACTACACCACAGCGCCATGTATTTAGGCGCAATATTTAACTTCTTCTGGCGGGGCGACATCTACCTCTAGAGGTTTTCTAATTGTATGTCTTTGATATGATACCTACGACGAGGTTGATATCTAGACTGGGTTTGCCATAAATACCTTTGCTATATTTATAGTATAAAATGGTGGTCCGGACATACAACATTGCAAGTTGATAAAAGCGTTCTAATATATAAAGTAAATATATCTCTTTCATGTCACATATTTTCATTTGCTAATTTAAAAAGAAAGAGATCTCAGTGTAGTTAAAAATACACTGTTTAAAAAACTTAACTTGATTTATTTAAGGAAATTTTTATGAATTTTACTGAAAAGGCTTTAAATACACTCTAAAATTTTTTTGTTTATTTGCGCATATTAAGAGAGATTACCATTTTCCTCTTTTAATGTGTGCAAATTTGCACACCGTGTAATAAAATTAAACACTGCCTGTTTACTTGAACATACCAAACTTGTAGCAGAGAGCAAAATAACACATAAAATGTTTAAAATAGAGTAAATGTAAGCCCCTAATGTTTATTATTATTAGGAAATGTATTTTTAGTTTAAAAATTTTTGCAACTTTAAACATATCATGTGTATATGTATGTGTACATTTTAAAGATCTCAAGTTCAAAATCAAATCCTGAACATCTTACACGTACCCATTATACATATTCCTGTTGAAAAATAAATACTTTTCAATAGTAGTTTTACACACACTTTTTAGAGTGTACAGGTACAAATGTAACATATTAATTACTATTTATTATACTTACTTTGCAAAATACTTATGCATAAAAAATGTAATTTATAAATTTAAATTAAAAATGTTTGATTTTATGAAATATAAAAATATATAAATTCCATAAATATACGTATTCCAAGTCCTTAGGATGGGTTAAATTATGTATTTTTCTTAAAAATGTTTGGGTTTCTTACAAATTATGAGACGGATACGTAAAAAAAGAAAATTGGATACATTTGGATACATTTTTGGCTTGGTCGGTGATACATTTTCTTGGGACGGTGCGGCAACACTGCTGGACCTACCCATTAAAAATGTGAAAGTTTATGGCCCATATTCATAGTCGCAAGTTAAAACGCATTCTTGTTAAAATACAGTTTTAAGTTTAGAATAGAATTTTAAGTTGTGTCAATCATAGACATCTTAGAAACAGCTTTTTGTTGAGATGAGAGAGAACAGTGCTACCCATATGAAGAGAAAAAATTTACCCGGCAATATATAGAAATGTGAGTACTTTAATTAGTTCAGCCTGTGTCCGTTGCAGTATTGTGGATTTAGCTAGCCGGGAAGTCGTGGGTTCGAATCTCATTGCCAGGGAACATTTTTTTACATCTTTTTTTGTTATTTTAAATATAATTAAATTTTTTTTATTTAATTATAGTTATTGTTGCATTTTTAATTAAAATTAAACTCCAAAGAATTTGATTAATAACGAAATAATTATATGAAATGCCACAAACAGAAAAAGATAAAACAAAATTTATTAAAATAAAATAAAATAAAATAATTTTTATGTTAATGTTAATAATCTTACTAATATTATAAATGTAAAAGTTTGTATGTTTGGATGTTTGGGAAATCATCACGTGGAAATGACTGAACGGATTTGCATCAACCTTTGTGCGCAAGTAGCTTATGGGCCAGATTGGTTAATAGGCTATCCTTTTTAAGAGTTGCCACCTGTTAAAAAGTTTAATTTATTTAATATGCGGGAACGACTGAATGGATTTGCATGAAGATTTGCGCACAGATAGCTTATGACTTAGATTGGAAAATAGGCTACTTTTCTTAAGAGTTGCCACCTGTTAAAAAAGTTTAATTAAATTAATACGCGGAAACGACTGAATAGATTTGCATAAAATTTTGCAAGCAGATACCTAGCTTATGATCTACAGTGTAAAATAAGCTAATTTTTTGGAAGAGTTGCCACCTGTTAAAAAAGTTTATTTTATATAATTTGCGGGAACGTCTGAATGGATTTGCATGAAAATTTTCACACAGATAGCTTATGGCTTAGATTGGAAAATAGGCTACTTTTCTTAAGAGTTGCCACCTGTTAAAAAAGTTTAATTAAATTAATACGCGGAAACGACTGAATAGATTTGCATAAAATTTTGCAAGCAGATACCTAGCTTATGATCTACAGTGTAAAATAAGCTAATTTTTTGGAAGAGTTGCCACCTGTTAAAAAAGTTTATTTTATATAATTTGCGGGAACGTCTGAATGGATTTGCATGAAAATTTTCACACAGATAGCTTATGGCTTAGATTGGAAAATAGGCTACTTTTCTTAAGAGTTGCCACCTGTTAAAAAAGTTTAATTAAATTAATACGCGGAAACGACTGAACGGATTTGCATTAACTTTTGCACACAGATAGCTTATGACCTAGGTTGGAAAGTAGGCTACTATTTTTTAAGAGTTGCCACCTGTTAGAAATGTTTAATTTAATTAATAAGCGGAATGGAGTGAACTGATTTGCATGGAAGTTTTCACACAGATAGCTTATGACCTAGATTGGGAAATAGGCTACTTTTTTTAAGAGTTGCCACCTGCTAAAAAAGTTGAATTAGATTAATACGCGGAGAAGTCTGAACGGATTTGCATGAAATTTTGCAAGCAGATAGCTTATGAGGAGTTGCCACGTGTTAAAAAAGTTTAATTAATTTAATACGCGGAAACGACTGAACAGATTTGCATGAAATTTCGCACAGAGATAGCTTATGGCCTAGGTTAGGAAATAGGCTACTTTTTTAAGAATTGCCACCTGTTTGAAAATTAAATTTTGCTCACAGATGGTTTATGACCTGGATTGAAAAATAGGCTACTTCCTTAACCAGTTTCCCGATCAGAACGAAATTTGGTACACTTACTACGGATTTCGGAAGGGTGGTCTTAGACTAAAAGTAAGTCCGATAACTCAAGACCCCTCCCATACAAATTGAAAATTTCATATTACATACATATCTCTGGAAGTATTTGTGGGAGAGAACTGGAACTGGGTATAGTGATATGTATGTGAAATCAATGTTGGCAATAATCGATTGATGTTTTAATCAATTAGTTAATTCGATTAAATTCAATCTCATTACAGTTAATCATGATTAATTTTAAGCTGACTAAACAGTTAATCGTAACCGCGATTAAAAAATTAAATTTTAACCATTAACTCTTAATTTGATCAAGTATATTTGGGGATTAATTAATTTATGCTGGAATTTTCCTGTGCACACAAAGCAAGTTAATCCGATATGGCTAAGTCGGGTTTCCTCATCAATCTGAGCAATTTGGTGTGTATACCAATAATTATAATTTTTTTATATCATGTGCTTTTTATAAGCGTAAAGCACAAAATAATTATTATAACGGGTGTTTGGTTTCAAATTCGGACAAACTAGACCACTTAATCAAATTTTAATTTTTTAATTGGATTAACGATTAATGTTTAAAATTAATTAATCGTAATCGCAGCCAGCGATTAACGATTAAAAAATTTTCATCATTAATCGTACAGTTGATTACGACTAATTATTTTTAATCGTCAAGTGCGATTAACATTTTAATCCCTAATTTTTAATCGTTGATCAGATTAACATTTTGCCAACACCGTGTGAAATTATGTTGATATTCACGGAGAAAAATGGACGTTTTCGGAAAAGAGGCGTAGCACCTCCCATACTGACTGAAAGTTTCATATTGCATATCTCTTCAAATGTTTGGGGTAAAGTACTCAAGCTTGGTTTGGAAATACGTATGTATGTATGTATGTGAAACTAATACCATACTCATGGAGAAAAATGAGAGTTACTGGAAAAGGTGGTGTGGCAACTCCCATGCAAATTGACTTTTGTATGCTGCATATCTCTGGAGGTGTTTATTGCAGAGGACTGGAACTTGGCACCGAGATGTGTATACAAAATTAATTCCATACTCA
>NW_016157173.1:77037-77186 GCF_001687245.7 Rhagoletis zephyria | reverse complement strand
AATTTTAACCATTAACTCTTAATTTGATCAAGTATATTTGGGGATTAATTAATTTATGCTGGAATTTTCCTGTGCACACAAAGCAAGTTAATCCGATATGGCTAAGTCGGGTTTCCTCATCAATCTGAGCAATTTGGTGTGTATACCAA
>NW_016157173.1:52957-76926 GCF_001687245.7 Rhagoletis zephyria | reverse complement strand
ATCATTAATCGTACAGTTGATTACGACTAATTATTTTTAATCGTCAAGTGCGATTAACATTTTAATCCCTAATTTTTAATCGTTGATCAGATTAACATTTTGCCAACACCGTGTGAAATTATGTTGATATTCACGGAGAAAAATGGACGTTTTCGGAAAAGAGGCGTAGCACCTCCCATACTGACTGAAAGTTTCATATTGCATATCTCTTCAAATGTTTGGGGTAAAGTACTCAAGCTTGGTTTGGAAATACGTATGTATGTATGTATGTGAAACTAATACCATACTCATGGAGAAAAATGAGAGTTATTGGAAAAGGTGGTGTGGCAACTCCCATGCAAATTGATTTTTCTATGCTGCATATCTCTGGAGGTGTTTATTGCAGAGGACTGGAACTTGGCACCGAGATGTGTATACAAAATTAATTCCATACTCATGGAGAAAAATTTGCGTTATTCGAAAAGGTGACATGGTACCTCCCGTACAAATTTACTGTTTTATACTGCTTGTCTCTAGAGCTGTTCATGGTAGAGTACTGGGACTTAGTACTGGGGTATGTAAAATCAATTCTAAATTCATGGAAGAAGACTAGGGTTATATGAAAAAGGGGCGTGGCACTTCCTGTACAAATTGACTTTTTCTTGCCACATATCCCTGGAAGTGTTTGTGGAAGAATACTGGAACTTGGTATGGAGTTGTGTATACAAAATGTATCAATTGCTAATGGAAAAAATGTCAGTTATTAAAAAAGAAGGCATGTCGCCTCCCATACATACTAAAAACTTCTTAATACATATCTCTGGAAGGATAGAAAATCTCTGGAAGTATTTTAAATTTGTTATGGAGATTTATTCTATAAGTGCCGTACTGACAGAAAAAAATTAATTTAATGGAAAAGGGAGAGCCGTGTTCGGCCTTATAATCTAAAGCTCTCTTGAGGCATTTGCTCAGTAATGAGAAGTGGTATTTTATCAAGGCCAGGTTACAAAATTTGAGTTGGAAATATTAGAACCCGCCTTGGCACCTCCAAGAAGGTTACACGTTCGCGCGTCGTATTACTGGAACCATTTTAAAGTAAACTTAGAGGGATTGATATCTTTCGTATGCCTAGCGCGCAGATGAGATTTTATAATTTCATTGTTTTAAATGGCCTAAATACCTTAACTCGCTTAAAAAATAACGAGCTATAATGAAATGTGCACAGAAATAAAATATAAAGTCATTAAATTATTTTACATACTTGCATAAAAACGTGGGGTGAAACCCGCGGGTATAAGCTAGTAATTAATAATTAATAAAAATATGAAATGAAAAAAAAATCTTTGGAATCGCTCGGAGTGGGGACCGAATCTGGGTGCTATTGCGTTTACTATTTCAACAACAAAACAAAACTTAGAACCTTATTTTACCATTTTAAAATCGCGTTCTCCTCATTTTAAACTTAAAATTTTGTTTTTACCGTAAAATGTATTTTAAGTTGACTATGAAATAATTAAAATGGTGATTACAATAAAACACAATTTCAATCGTTAAAACTTTTTACAACGCTTTTATCAACTTGCAATGTTGTGCGTCCAGAAACTTTCAATGTTGTGGATCCAGAAACTTTCAATGTTGTGTGTCCGACACCAAAGCAAAGCTTTGAAAAGTTCCTATAAAAAAGCATAGTGCATAGGGCGACAGCTGTAGTGAATAGGGCGAGGTAGATGACATCTAGATGTCGCCCTATGCNAATTAATTGGTGCTCGTTTGTATGTACATACATATGTAAATGCATGTGTGTGCACCTTTCTATTAATATCGTTCGTTGAATTATTTTAATATCTATTGCAAACTTTTATTCAGACTAAAAAGTAGAAAATAAATAATATAAAAAAAAACTTTTTAATATACAACGCTTTTATAAATGGACTAAAAAGTAGAAAATAATATTTCTCAGTCCCATAGAATTTGTTTTGATAACTTTTGATTTTGAAATTTTAGCAAAAGTCATTATAAACAATCTATGAAATTGAAAATGAAAAACGTGGNTAGGAGAAAAATTGTCAAGACTGGTCAAAATATTGAGGTTCTACTGTTTTGTCGTGGGCTGTATTGAACTTTTAAGTTTTTTTTAAATAAATTTATACTGTCATGGCAGTCCGCCATTTGGTGACATAAAATACCTTTCGTATTCTTCTCGTATGAGTTTTGCTTGTGGTTGTATATATCGCGGCAAAGATTCCGTCATCGGACTTCAAGAAAAATTATAATTTCACTACAAATTAAATTAAAAGTTATGTTGCTTCCGAAAACAAGGATATTAATTTCAGTGATTTTTGGACACATAAGGAAGCAAAAAAGTAAATTATTAATAAACAGCCTAAATATTGATGTGTATTGTTCACTTCAATTGCCGCACAAGAATACAATAAATATTGCCGCAATTGTGAAATTTTCATTTCATTCACACGATTGCCGCACACGGGCCGTATTTGATTGGGCACAGTAAGCACAATATCAGCCTCTATTGCCGCATGAGTCAATGTATTGTGAAATCACACGATTGGGGCATAAAATGAGGCAATAATTGGTGTATTGTGGCAATCGTGGGATCCCAGCTTTAGAATAAAATATTTTTAAACAAACAAAAAATTAATAATAAAATTTGAAAGATTTTAAATACTGTGAAGGTAGCATGAAATTTTACAATCTGCTTAATTGTCACGTGGTTTTTTTCATCATAGAAACCCATAGCAACTGATATCAAGCTTACAGTGGGATAAACTTAAAACCTCTAATATAAATTAGTTAAATTTAGTTAAGATTTTTTTATCAATTTTAAGTTTTCGTTTGGAATAATTTTCATGAACTAATCTATTAAGAGATCTTTTTAGAAAATTGCCGTACATCCGATACCTATTGAAATTTTGACATCCTCACTTTTTGGAAAAAGAAGTTCATGATACAAGTTTATGTGCAAAAAATAAATTAAACAATAAAAGTCTCCTAATATTTATGGAACTTATAATAGAAAAATTTGTATTTCATAACCCAGACTTTATGAATAGCCTACTCTATAAGTAATAGTAGAAATTCCGAATTAGTAAGTTCAGTCAAGATGACATTCAAAAGTTTTGAAGAAAATCACTTTTCTCTTTTGTGAAAATTCGGGACTATCTTATGCGAGTATTGTCGGCAAAATGTTAGTCTATGAATGATTAAAATAATAAAATAAATGGTTAAGCGCGATTAATGATTAAAATGAATTAAGCATTCGCTGTGGTGTAGTGGTTAGTAGTGCCATTCCGCAGGGTGAGGGTTCGAGCCCATTTCCGGCCAACACAAAAAAAGGAAAAAGTTGTTTGTAATAGTGGTCGGCCCCAGGCGTAAAACTGTAGGTGCCTCTCCTTTGTGCGACAACATCAAGGCGCATGCCACAATCGGATGAGTAGCTCGGCCAAACATTAACATATGTCGATGGTCCTCTGCAATAACGGTACAACTCAGGTTTTTGAGATATATAGTGGATTAGGTTTATAAATAACCATATTCTTCTGTGGCAAATCGCATAGGCTTTGTTGTTACCAATCCGGCTGAGGCAAAGTTTTGCCATTTGGCATAAAACCGAAGTATGGCTACTATTCATATTAAAAAGTTTGTTTTATATTATTTATTTTCTACTTTTTAGTCCTGTCTGAATAAAATTTTGCAATAGATATTAAAATAATTCAACGATATTAATAGAAAGGTGCACACACATGCATTTACATATGTATGTACATACAAACGAGCACCAATTAATNCATAGGGCGACATCTAGATGTCATCTACCTCGCCCTATTCACTGCAGCTATGCACTATGCTTTTTTATAGAAACTTTTCAAAGCTTTGCTTTGGTGTCGGACACACAACATTGAAAGTTTCTGGATCCACAACATTGAAAGTTTCTGGACACACAACATTGCAAGTTGATAAAAGCGTTGTAAAAAGAATATGCGCAATTCGATCCCTAACTAAATTTTTTTATAAAGAACGCCTGTTTGCTTTAAATTTGTAAAATTACAATTATTTTTTTGTTTTGTTTACATCTGTCATTTGTTACAAATGAAGAAAAGTCCAGGAGTTGCTAAATATAAATATTTTTGTATCTATTTATTAAAATAATTATTTACAATAATAATTTATTTAATTAATACTTTATTAAAACACAAATTTGAAAAGCAAATACATTTGTAAAACTGTTTATCACAAAATGTTATTAATAGTTTGCAAGCATACTATAGTTTTCATGCATTTTGAGAACAATTAATCGAATATGTGTACATACATATGTATAGTATGTACTTACGGCGGCCGCTGTAGCAGAGTGATTACATGTGCGTACTTCCACTCCATAGGACCATGGTTAAATACCTGGTCAGATCATAACCCAAAATAGCAGTCGTCCTTCGGCACGCAATGGCAAACCTTCGAGCATTTGGTGTTCGGAGTCAGTCTCCATTTGTGCCACAACAACAGAACTCATGCCTCAAGTTCGAGCCGAAGCTCGGCCAAACACTTAGAAAATTATTTTAGCAACAAATATTTATTTGTTTACTTATTTTATGGCAGATGGCAATCTTCTGGTTTCACATTTTGAGTACAAAAATCTCAACCCTGATACAGCAAATAGTATTAGTACTGAATGATAATGACAGATTGCATTCACATAAACGCACAATCATACATGATTGAGTTTTTTTTTTTGCATTCACATTCTCTATGTGAATGGGTGTCAACCATTCCATAACACACTACATATTTTGTGTTTACAATTTGTAACCAATCTCAAGAGTGGTTGTTAAATTTTTCAAATCAAACAATCACATTTTTGAAACGAATAAAATGAGAATGCACACTCAATTGATTCAATCATTACACAGCTCTGATGTGTATTAATATGTATAAAAGGATTTTATTTTTATTATGTATGTAAGTTGTAAAAGTTACATATTTAATTAACGAATCGATTCGAAGCGGAAAACAGAGTCGTATGTGAATATAATTTAATTTATTGATCTCTATATACGGTGGCGAGAATGTTAATAAGGAAGAGACATTTTAGGAAGGTTTGACAATTTTTGTTGGTTAAAAAATTGTTATTATTTTTTATGAAAATATAGCTTACTATCTAAAAAAAACATGTAATCAAACTTTCAAATTTGTAGAACATTTATGAAAATTCGACGAATTTAGACAAATGTTCATCAAGATTTCAAACATTTTAATCAGATTTTTAGTTTTTTTTGAGCATGCAGTTGTATAGCCCATTAAATTTTAGTATAACAAAGTGCAAGTTCGAAGTAGCTAGGACTTACCTTTGATTTTTGGCAAGTTTTTGTTCACACATTTTCTTCCATAAAAAGTATGTTCGACAATGTTTTTTTATGGAGAAAATGAGAAACACCTTTTAACACTTTGCGATTAAATTGAATGGACTACAAAACTGCATACTCAGAATGTATGTAAGAAATGTAATTAAAAAGCTCGAAATTTTGATGAAAATTTGTTGATTTTTGCTAATTTTTGTACACAGTTTGAAATTTTGACTTACATGTTTCTTTTCAGATAACGAGCTGCACTTTCATAATAAATAAACATTAAATAAACGAAAGGTAAATAGATAAAGAATGCTAAAATGCCTCCCTCTATTTATATTTTCGCCACAGTATGTACACTGAGGGAATTAACTAAGGAGTTCCATTATTCACCTTTTTACAAGACCGTTTTTCGAGTTATTCGGAAAATTTTAATTTGAAAAAAAAACACCGGTTTCAGATTTTGAAATTAAGAAAACACCAGATAAACCGCTTTCCTTTTGCCTAGTTTTCATACAGTGAAAATCTTATGTTAGTATGAAGTCATGACCAAAAATTTCAACATATCTATTAACAAATTTTAGATAGAAAAGAGCAAAACAAAATAAGTTTCATTTTTTTAACTTATTAAAAATATCGGAGGATAGGCTCGGCCAATGTATTAATGTTATTATCAAAATAGCTTTTAAACTGAAATATCAAAACGAGGAATGAAAAATATTTCAATTAAAAGTTTTATTTAATTACCATAAACAAAGTTTTGGTCAGGTATAAGAATTGCTTTTGTATTAAATTAAAAAAAAAGTATATAAATAGGTAACCTTCATTTAGATATTTCTGTGTAAAACCTATTTCAGTCCTCTTTCATCTGGTACCAAATTTGTTTAATTGTGAGCGGTTAGTTTATTATTAGGAAAGAACTTTTATTTAGGCCTAGTTTAACTGTTATTACTGGACTAAAGAAATAGAAGTCCAGATTTTTCAGTTTTTCCCAAAAAGTTCTAAAAGCAAAACATCTAGGATCCTTGTCCAATAGGTCCTGGGATCAAAGGAACATTGATAACTTTCTTCTACGACAATATTTTTCCCTGGACTTTTATAGCATCGAAAAAATTAACTGTTATTTTCGGTCCCTGTTAATTACACGATTGTAAAAAAACAGTTAGTGCTTGTTTATCAGTGTTGCCAGAACTTTTTGTACCAACCGTCTAAATTGGCAAAAAAACCGGCTAAACTGGTTCAACTAAATTTCACATGTTTCATTTAAATAAATCATAAGTAGAAAGAGTAGTTCTTGGAGAGAAGTAGCAAATTCAAGCTGGAAAAAACTTTGCAAGCAAGAATTTGCAATTAGGAATGTGGCACATGGTTGCATTTTTTGTCGACGATAGTTTGTATAAAAAGGTTCGTCAAATTTAAAAATGTACAATTTTGAGCGATTTTAAAATGAAAAATTTAAGTAAATACTTGTTTACTTAATTAATTTAGTTAATTCCAATGATTTGAAACGTACTCGGAATGCAATCTCAACCATAGTCGATATAGGAAACGCGACAGTTAGTACGGCAAAGAAATTGAAACGTATGTTGAAGAAAGTCGGACTAGCAAGAAATATACATGTAAATATATCCTGGTTTTGCCCCTCTGAAGGAATTTTAAAATTCTATAAAAATTTCTTATGTGTGAAATGCAACCATGGACTAGCTGTCAGGGAAACTTGCAAGTTCCTGCAAAATTTGCGTTCGTGCAGAAGTTTGCAAGTTTATGTACTTGAGAGAGAATTTGGGAGCATTTTTTCTTACTAACTGATATTTTGAGTGATAATTTTCGCTGGATTTTCGACGAACAAACCCAGAGAGTTTTAGTTTACATAGAAATTTGTGCTCTTTTCCTTTCATTTTAACGCATTTCAGTGTTGGTTCTTTTAATTCAAGTTGGCCTTCGGTTTTTGGAATTTAAATAAGTTCTCAGGAAAAAATGTTAGTTTAAATAGATCCATATGTATACATAGTTCCTGAAAATATCAATTTTTCCCTTTCCTTAAAACTTTAAGTGTGGGCAACAATGATGTATTGTAATTAAGGCAGAGTTGAATATGCGCTATCTGGGAGGACAATACCTGTAACATTTATTCTTGGCACTATATCCAAACACAAACGCGTGTTAAGCAAACAGTGAAACAACTTGTTATTTTCTAAGTTTGCGAATAAAACTTCACACTTAAATTTAAGTAATTGATAACAAACATTTTATGAAGAAAATCCCCGTTACGGCCTTCTTTAGAAAAAATATATTCGTTTAAAATAAAAATTAGCGAAATCAGCCCAATTTGATATAACTCTGCCTCCGCGATAAGGCTAGTAGCCATTTCTAACAGATTTTGGATCGCTTAGTCAAAAATGGAATGATATATATTTGAATTTTAAGAAAACAAGGAAAATAGCGAAATCGGCAAAAACGGCTAATTTTTTATTACAAAACGGATAACAAATCGGCTTCCGGCTAAACCGAAATTTCTCCGGCTGTTTGCTATCGCAACCGGCTTAATCTAGCCGGAAAATGGCTAAAATGGCAACACTTTTGTTTATGGATGGTAACTTGCAGCCAAATATTTGAGATCATTCACTTCCAAACAAAAGGATTTTACCAGCGCTCGAATGAGATTTTGCAGTTTTACTATTTGTATTAGCACACTCCCGCGTTTCGATTACTTGACAAAAAAATAGTGATACCTAATATAACGACATTCGTTGCCATATAGGCATAGCTAGGCATTTAATTTTAAAATTTAAAGCGCTCATCACCCAGCTCGAGACTTATTTTGGTGCCGAAAATTTTAAAGCTGTTTTGAATAGATATTATCACGTTTTTATAACTGCGACTTCTTGTTTGTAGAAAGAGATATTAGGAGTGTACTCTTACCCAAATCTATTACAATTTTTAAAAAACTTTCACTGGTTTTGCGTCCGCGAACCCAAAAAATTGCAAAGTAGGGGAAATTGAGTGAGAAAAATGTGATAGAGAGCTGCAAATTTCTGCTGGAAAAAATTTTACTAGCGAAAGCTTGCTAGTAATAAAATCAGCTGATCACAAACATATGTTTGTAAATAAACAAATGGAAATATGGGCTTTTTCAATTATTTATTGCAAATTTTAGTACTAATGCTAGTGAAAAAGAGAATAAATTTATTAAGCGCAACGCTTGTTGGGCTTATTTTTAGTTAATTTACTATTAATCTCCAGTTTGTTTTCTTTAGTTGTATAAAAGGCCAAATCGGGGAAAATATACCAAGCAATAAATCGGCAAATTAACCACCAGTGGCAACTGTGGAAGTAATAACCTACACACCTATTATAGCAACGAACACATAATAGCTCTAATCCAATACTTTTCGTGTAAAATTCTGTGAAAATGTCAAACAGAAAAATTACTCTCTGAAGTGAGAGTAAAAAGTGGGTAACAACAAAAAGTACGGGAACAAAAAACGCATTTGTCCTGTAAAAACGTCAACCAGTGATCGCCGGACACTTTTCATGATTTTAGCAGAAGAAAAAGTTCGGGTAAAATCTTGCACCTTCATTCTCTACACAACTCTCAAAAATCGCTCTCATTTGGAGTACGGGATCATTTTTCCTGTAACCTCCTGCAAGTTCGTGTAAAAACCTGTAAGTTCATGGAGTACTGGATCAGAGCTAATACTTACATAGAATATGCAAAACTAGTCTAGACATCAACCTCGTCGGTAGATACATATATTAGCAAAGAACTTAGAACTACTCTCGACATTACGGTTGCCAGACTAGAGTCCAACCGATTAATCGGCATCGGCATCGGCTAATATTGGCCAAAAGAATCAGCATCGGCTAATATTGGCCAAAAGAATCAGCATCGGCATCGGCCGATTCTTTTTACTTTTTCCGCACTTCATTCCATGTTATTTATTTTTTACTTTATTTATTTTTGCATCTGAGTTCCCGTCATAAATGTATTCTCATGTTTCATTTGTATGATGTACGGTGGCGAGAATGTAAGTAAGGAAGACACATTTTAGCAAGTTTTGGCTATTTTTCTTAGTTTATTTTTTCTTATGAAAATATAGCTTACTATCTAAAAAACCGGTAAATCAAAATTTCAAACTTGGTAGAACATTTATAAAATTTAGACGAATTTTAAAAAATGTTCATCAATATTTGGAACTGGTTAATGATTAAACTTTAATCAGATTTATTAAAATTTTTTTGAATATGCAGTTTTTTAAATTTTAGTATAATAAAGTGCAAGTTTGAAGTAGCTAGGTAAGTGTTGATTTTTGACAATTATGTATGTTCGAAAATTTTTTATGGAGAAAATCCGCAACACCTTCCACAAAAAAAATTTCCTAAAATCAATAGTAAGTCCTAGTTACTTAAAATTTGCACTTCATTAAAATAACATTGAATGGGCTACACAACTGTATACTCGGAATATTAAAAAAACATTTGAAATTTTTACTAACATGGTTTTTGTAGGATAACGAGCTACACTTTCATAAATAAAAATAAGAAACATTAAATAAACGAAAGGGAAATAGCCAAAGAATACTTAAATGTCGTTACTGTAAATATTGTTACGATTATCCTTTAATTAATCGCTGAATTCCTAAATCCTTCTGGGTCTTTTCAATGGATTGTTAAATTGTTTACGTTACAAAAATACTTTCATCATTAAAAATCTACTTGTTTTTGTTATTTTATGGCCTTATAACAATTATGTTCAACAATTTTTATTGAGCTTGAGGCCATTTTTAATGAAAAACTTATTGTGGAAAAGCAAAAATAATTGAAAAAATGGTAGAAGTGATAGCTATTTCGGAAATCACCACATTTCCTCATCAGACTTCTTTCAGTAGGATTCGAACCGAAAACCTAATATAGAGGAGAGAATAAGGAAGGCCAACCTCGCATTATACACTTGCAAACAAGCGGTCAGAATCAAGTGGGGGTTAACACCTCGTATTACACATTGGCTTTACACGTCGGTAGTCAGGCCAATACTCTGAAGTGGAATACTTGTATGGTGGCCAGCAACTCAAAAGGCTAGTTACCTAGAACTATTAAGTAAGGTCCAAAGAACAGCGTTTCTATGCATTTCAGGTGCCTTAAGGACCACGCCAAACAAAACGCTAGAGGTGGTAACCAATTTGCCCGCTATAAACCTGGTGGGAAAATACGCGGCCACCGATTCAGCGCTCAGATTAAAAAGTATGGTGGTATGGAAGGATCGGCGATTTGGTCATGCCTCCATACTTCACACTCTGGGTAGTTACAACCAAGAAGTTGACTACTCCACTCCCAAACCAATCTTAGATAGGCTCTTTAAGACGAGCATCCCGTCAAGAAGAGAATGGCAAACACTAAGACCATGGAGAGGGGAGGAATTGAATTTTTACACAGATGGATCCGAGCTAGACAATAGGATTGGCTACGGAGTTTTCTCTAAGGAACTAGGACTGGACTATACGTCCGAATTCCGGACCACTACAGTATTCATCAGGCAAAAGTTTTAGCTATAAAGGAGGTGGCTGTGTACCTTAATAAACATGCCAATACGAAGACTACGATTAATATTTTCTTGGATAGCCAGGCGGCCATTAAATCAATGAACATGGTAATGCTGAGATCGAAGGTTTCGCTCTGTTCAAGGTTAGCCTCATATGGGTTCCGGGACACAGAGGAAACTGCAAGGCCGATGAGCTAGCCAGGAAAGGTACCAATCTCCCCCTATGTGAAAACAGGGGCACTATTGGGATACCTATGGGAACCTGCAAATTAGAAATTCGAAATAGCATGATCCAAGAGGCCAACAGGTCATGACTAGAGGAGGGCACTTGTAGAACAACCAGGCTGCTTTGGCCTTGCAAATAGATAAGAAAAAGACGAAAGAGTTGTTCAGCCTCTCAAGAGAGGATATTTCGAAGGTCACGTGTAACCGGTCATTGGCTATTTGGCAGGCACTCTTCAAGCCGTAATGATATAGCTAATCTCTTCGATGAATTTTTTTGTTCAAATTTTTCCGATTATGATGACAATTGTGGGTTCGATTATGACTACCCAGAAAGTTCCTCCATTAATTTTGGCTCTCTTAAGTTGTAATCTGATGATGTCTTAAATGGCATTTTTAAACTTAAACCATCAGCTAAAATGGACGTTGATGGGTTTTCCGCAATATTGTTGAAAAATGCTCCTGCTCTGGGCTTACCTTTAACTCTTATTTTCAATAAGTCGCTTGCCTCAGGTGTGTTCGCAGACGATTGGAAAATTACCTATATTAACCCTATGTTTAAAAATGGTAATAAAAGTAAAGTGTGTAACTATAGGCCGATTTCTAAGCTATCAACAGTAACCAAAGTTTTTGAAAGTATTGTCAAAGACAAGTTATATTTTGCAACAAAAAATTTAATTTCTCCAAATCAACATGGCTTTGTTCCTAATAGGTCAACAGTTTCTAACCTAGCAGTTTTTAGTGAATACTGTATTACGTCTTTTGCTGATGGACATCAGGTAGATTGCATATACACGGATTTTGCGAAAGCTTTTTATAAAGTGTCTCACTCAATATTCATTAGTAATTAGCTTGTCTTGGATTTCATTCAGTCTTTCTGAATTGGATAAAGTTATATTTGTGTAACAGGCGGTGCGTAGTCTCTATTGATGGAATATCCTCTGAACCATTCGTTGCTACCTCTGGGGTTCCCCAAGGGAGTGTCTTAGGACCGTTGCTTTTTTTTTTTTTTTATAAACGATATCACAACGTGTTTCTCATTCTCAAAATGTTTACTCTATAAGGATGATCTAAAAATCTCTTCAATAGTAAAAAATCTGAACGATATGAATAGGCTTCAAGTAGAACTGGATAATCTGCATTCCTGCTGCTTGAAATCGAGACTTTCACTGAATTTGAATAAATGTTTCAAAATCACTTTTGCAAAAATTCGCAATGTCTTATCGACAAATTATAGTATTTCTAATACTTTGTTAGAAACTGCTGAGGAAATTAAAGATCATGGCATAATTTTTTCATCAAACTTTTCCCTTAACAGCCATATCAGCCACATAATTAGGAAATCTTATTCAGTTTTGGGCTTTGTGAGGCGAAATTGTACAAATTTTTGTGACCCGTATACACTTAAACTGTTATATACGTCGTTCGTACGTTCAAATTTGGAATACGGGGCGTTTATATGGAGGCCTTATCATATATAAATTTGCATTACGGTCTTTGAATTTTTCTGTTCCTATGCCCACCTACACTTCTCGTTTACTTTTAATAAATCTGAAGACCTTGGAAGCTGGAAGATCTGTGCACTCTTTGACTTTTATTTTCAGTATTATTAGCGGGTCTTTGGACTGCCCTATTCTATTAGATTTTAACATTCCCCAGCGCAGCTTACGTATACCATTGCCTTTTTACGAGGGAAGATTGAAGACCGAGTATGCACGTAATGCCCCAATTGCACGTGCAATAAACGAATTAAATAAGATCTCAAGTTCTATTTTAGTTCATTTTTCTTTAGATAGAAATATATTTACTAATATTTTGAATTCGTACTTTTAGTTACTTTTTTGCATTTTAATGAAATTTTCTTTGATATTTCTGCATAATTTTGTATACGAATGTTCTTTTTTTTAGGCTCCAATAGTCTGTAAGAAATTTATGTTTCATAGACTTTAATAAATAAATAAATAAAGACTAGGAATATTCTCCCAGGAATATTGCAGAAGTTGCAGAGATGAGGAAGAGGAAGAAACCGTAGAGCACTTCTATGCCGATTAAATCCTGAATTAAATTAATTTCAAGGACAAATGCTTTTATAAACCTTTAGAATAACAAATGAAAAACATAATCAAATAACTATGTAAATAGCATAACCTCTTTCAAGAATCTAGCCCGGCATCCGATTAATCGGTCGGGGTCTAATCTACGGTTCCTGTTTATTAACAAATAGTATTCAATAATACATTTCAGCAGAAGTTGCATATTTTTACTACTATAAGTACAACTAATAAATGTGATTTCGAATGAACTATTTTTAACATTTAATAAGAAAAAGACTATGGAACAAAGTATTGCAATGATATATATGTATAGGTGATATACTACTTTTAATACATATTTATGTACATATGTACATGAATAAGTGAATAGATTATTGAATGATTATTTGTTTTGCAATGTTATTTGTTTATGTTTTCCTTTTGTTATTATAAAAGTTTATCAAAAACGTTTGTTCTTGAATGCATTTATATTCAGGTAGTTTTTTAAAGGAATCGGCATCGGCATCGGCCGATTCTTTGCCCTAAAGCCTGATATACAGTTCAATGCGAGCGTGAGCGTGAGCTTTTTATTTTGACCAATATCTTCGTTATTACTCAAGTTTTTGCTATAGTTAAGACATGAAAAGATAGAGAATTAAAATATCTTTCAGAATTATAGAATAAAAACTAATTTAAAATGCATAATATGCCTTTTTTCGAGCTCACACTAAACTGTGTGCGTACGCAAATCATTCGCATGTGAACGGCAAGTTTTGACAGATGTGTGTGAGCGTCCATAAGAATACAAATGGAATTCTTTGCCTTTGCGAACGTTCACGCTCCCGCTCGCATTGAACTGTATATCAAGCTTAAAAGCTCAGTTAGTCTAGACTTAACTTAATTTAACTTACCGTAAGAAATCATCAATGATTACTCAACACGTCAACTTAAGCCAAGAGCGGAAATATTTTGTTTTTGTATTTTCTTTTTCAGCTGTTTAACAGTTCGCCGCCTTAAATGCCACATCAAAAAAATTCATGCAAACAACAATGTTTGCTTTCATTTATTTTTAAGAAATACAAAAACGAGAGTCTGGCAAGCCTGATTCTCTCACCGCTCTCAATTTCCGTAAGACCGTAACTTAAGAACCTAAAATCTACAGGTTCTTAAGTTTCTTACGCTAAGTTAAGTTTTAACTAACCGCCAACACAGTTTCTCATATAACAGGTTGGCCGAAATATTTAGTTAAGTTACGTTACGGAAATTAAGTCTAGACTAACTGAGCTTTAAGGCCGATTAATCGGCAACGGCATCGGCCAAAAATTGGGAATCGATCGGACTCTATGCCACACGTACTGATTTTATCAGTACATAGACAACTGATTTTTCAACTCTCGTACTATTTTATTAATTTCTTCAATCAGTACGCCAATATCCTGATTTTTCAAAATTCTGAACTGAACTGAATTTTCAATTCTGAGCATAAGAATTTGTAATAGCGTGGTGCTCGGTAATTTTCCCAGGTATTTTCTTTGTGTAATATTTCGCATCGTGTTTTGTTTAAGGTTTTTACATGACGTTGGTAGTTGCTTAAACTGTACGGTAAAAAGTAAGGAGAAAATAATTTAATTATAGTTGACATGTTTCAAATAAGGTTTGATATGCGCAAGAAATTAGTTCAACAAAAAGAGCAATCGTTTTATGGACATAACGCCGAGTCTTTACGTACCAATTGCGATAATATGATGGAGTATAATTTATTTAAAAAGAGGACTGACGTTGCTTTGCAGAGTGTTGATAGTTATCTCGCAAATAACTTTCAGTTTTATAACAACAAATTTGAACATTCGAATGGCATTTGCCTATAACTTACAATTGTATTTTCACAATATACTGACATTGTAAAAGAGTTTTGCATACAAGACATCAAGACAGAGCCTTTACCCTGGACGCGCCTATAAAAAAGTATAGAAAGTTTAAAAGAACTTTGCCCATCACCGGTATATATTGCATTTTCAGTTTAAGTGAAACATTTTTCAAATTAAATGAAACCTTTTTCAGGTTAAGTGAAACCATGTTCTTATTAAATGAAGCCTTTTTCAGATAAAGCAAAATTTTTTTCAAATTAAATTAAACTGTGGCGACACAACTCAGCAAATCATCTGGCAACACATCTTTGGTGTGGCACTATTCTTCATTCTTTTTCACATTGTCTCTCGTAGAAAATTCCTAGCCGTTGCAACTTTAAAAACGAATTTTCTTCCCAAGCAAGTTTCCAGAACCTTCGAGTTAACAACAGGGAGTAGACGTAAAATTATTTTAAGCAATTCAATCAGTTTTTAATTACTACTTTCAAATGTTAAGAGTATTAACGAAGCAGAAATAAATATATGTGGTAACTCAGCGAGTCGCTACATATAAATTGGTGACCCCTACAAGTTATTGAACATTAAAATACGATCTTGCCACTCAACTTTTGCAAGATGCACGCCATACGATCAGACTCTGCCGATGTTAGTGCCGGCCTTCCTAGCACATCCCACGAGGCTGCAAATGATGAATTTTTCGCGCCACCACAACACAAAGCGGTCGCACACGTTGACAGATTCGAAAAATTAGAACTACCGCCATTCTGGAGCAAACAAGTACAGCTATACTTCGCAGCAATAGAGGCGCAGTTTCAACTACGAAGAGTAACTTCCGACTTAACTAAATACCAAGCAGTAGTTGCTCGTCTCGACCAAGAAACGCTTATCGTCGTGGAACATGTCATCCTTAACCAACCTGAAACCGATAAGGATCTCACAATTAAAGAAGTCCTGGTAAACCACTTCTCAATTTCGCAGGAACGTCGTCTAAAAAGACTGCTTTCGGGTGTAGAGTTAGGCGATCGATACCCGTCTGAGCTCCTCGCCGAAATCAAACGACTCAGTAGCAGTCAGCTCGACGCAACATTCGCTCGAACCATTTGGCTCGATCGTCTACCGCAATACGTGCAAGTGGCACTAACAACCTCGGGCGAACTAGACAATGACAAACTCGCCTTACTAGCCCATAAGATTGTTGAGATCCACTGAGGCTCTGAGAACAGATTCCTGATGCCAATCGTTAACACTTCCGATAGCTCGATGCAGAAACAGCTCGACGACTTATCCAAGCAGCTAGGAAATTTGACCAGGAAATTAAATCAAATAATCCCCAACGACGACCCCGCAAGACGTCAGCTGTCCCGGAACACAGCGCCATCATCTTCTGGCACTGAACGCTCGGCCCCATCCTCAATCTGCTACTTTCACGGCAGATTCGACACGCACGCCAACAAATGCACACGCCCGTGCACCTGAGCACGGAACCAGGGAAACACCAGCAGGCCCTAGTAGATTCAGCGACTACTGGTGGCAAGGCCGGTCCCCGCCGACTATTCATCTTTGCCCGCATCTCAGGCACGAAATACCTCGTCGACACAGGCGCGAATATTTCTGTGACTCCTCCATCACGTACTGACAAAACTTCACCTGCGCCACTACTACTGCATGCTGCTAACGGCATAAAGATAAAAACTACGGGGAAAAATCCCTCACACTTAACATTGGACTCCGTCGGCCAATTCGTTGGATATTTTGTATAGCCAAAGTACCGTATCCAATAATTTTAGCAGACCTAATACACTAATACAGGTTAATAGTGGACCTCAGACGGGGATCCATCACAGATCCCAGCACCGGTTCCCGCAGCGTATGCTCTTACGCCACCGCCCCAATTACATCTATTACAGCCGTCAGCGAAACTAGCAAATTCACCAAAATTCTGAAAGATTTTCCTAAACTGCTGGGCAACCCGTCCAATCTCACGTCAGCCAAGCATTCAGTCAGACACCATATCCCTTTCGCTTGACCTTAAAAAAAGTTTCATTTAATTTGAAAAAGGTTACGCTTTGTTTGAAAATGGTTTCATTTGATTTGAAAAAAGTTTCATTTAAGCTGAAAATGCTATACATACATAAATTTCATCATATATATTTCTGTGTTCGTATGGAAAAGTAGCTTATGTCGAAAGGCTGGCTTTAGTATAATGCGGCATTCCCTTTATTCTTTAAACGCAACTTTCTGATGAGACTTAATAAGAATATTGACTTGCTAGTATCGGAACTCTTTCATGCACGTTTATTTGCCAAAAGTTGTTCAACGGTTCAGCGCCAGTGAGTCATTCGCAATCGTATGCTGCGAATGCTGATTTATACTAAAGCCGGCCTTTCGACACAAGCTACTTTTCCATGCGAACACAGATTTATTTTGTTTTTTGAAACTCTGCAAAATTCGTAAACAAATTTCAACAATGTGCAAACTAATATACTCGCGTTTGAAATCATTCATTAGAGAATAATTAATTAAAGAAAACTAGTAATAATCCCCGAAAATCGGGGTGCTCCGTGGTCTAAAAAATCCGCGTATTTCTTTATTCTAAAAACCACATGCATTGCTTTTGGTAGTTAACTTCAACTTGGTATATGGGCAAGATCGTGCTCAACTCAATACGCCATGCGTTAAGCAATCCTCTTGCTTGGGTCTGACCTTGAGACTTATTTATTGTTAATGCTAACGCTACAATAATTTTGAATTGACGACGTTTAAATAAAAAAGCAAGTGTTGATTCGCTGGGCTGTTAATTTATATGGGATAGAATAATTCGAATCACAAGTTTAAAGTCCATTAACTAACCCTTTATAAGTACATATTTGTACTGCGGCATCCAAACAATTACATTGTAATTCTTTAACTTGTGCGTACGGTTCGCCGGATGCTTGCCTCTGCGCCGCTGACGCGAACGCCTCCACTTCTGCCCTCACATCCTCATTATGCATGCCCCAAGCCGCCTGGGTACGCTTGTTTCTAAGCACGAGCTAGCTCGCCGGACTATGGGGTGGTTCTTGCGACTCACTTGGCATGCCGTCCGCACCATACAAAAAAATTCCGTACCCGCTTATATAATTGTCAGGGGCCATCACGCTCCCGCCCAGTCATTCCCCTCTACCCCCCCAATTACCGTCCGACACCCTCTCCTATAGATGAGGTGCCCCGCGCCAAAGATGTAATATGGCAGACCTTCTTCATCCCACCCTACCTTGGCCGGCTGTGGTGATCATTATTTACCGACCCCGAAGCTAATCCGTAACTCTCCGGTTCACGGCCCGTTACCCATCCTAACCCCCAATGCTATGTCCGTCCGTCCGTCCGTCCGTCTCGCATCCGAAATGATTAACGACACATTCCTGTAAGGCAATCAATACATATTGTTTTATTCAAAATTAACTTACATGGTAATACTAATGCTTACGGCTAATATGGCCTGTTCAGACGGCCGCGTTCAAACGCTCGTGTGCTTTTCGGAACACAAAAAATAACAATATAATTCAATCAAATGGATCTCTAATTTTGCAAAACTTTGTCGCCTAATCTCGCTCTCTTCGCCAATTCGGCCTGTCTCGCAAGAATTACAAATTGATAAGATTCACCAAATGATAAGGTGAACTGATTCGGAGACTGTAGGGTTCCTGAACACGAAGTAACCCGCTATAATCCTCAACCTACCACCTACAAGACGTCTTGCACGTAATACCCGAGCTGCAGAAATATGTTCGCCCCACTATAGCTCCCTACCTGTTCCTCTCACCAGCGCTACGGTTCTGATAAAACAGCACAACCGTGCGAGACCATGCGACTTACAAAGGCTTAATTCTACCTATCAAAATTTAAAATTAGTGGTGAAATATAATGCTCAACAAATATTAACACTCTTCATTTCTTGATAAAGTGTACAAAACATCATTAGGGATTCTATGACAATAAGTTGAATCAGCGCCTTCTGTCCGCCGGACAATGAATGAAGTGATGGATATTATAAAAATCGAAAAAGAATGATTATTTAATCCAACTGTCTAGGACTAGAAGCGGCGAGACTTCTGCTTAAGATTCGTTGCGCTGCTGCAGTCTCAATAACTACATTCGGGTGGGAACTTATAACTACCCTTTTATAATTCCTGGAAACGAGGGTATAACGCTCATGCCTTCACGCTCCCGACCAGTTGTATAGGAGGCGGAGGTGGGATGGCCAGTGTACGGCTGCTGAAAACTCTCACTAAAATTTGGTGGCCGGCCATGAAACTGGACGCCGGGAAAAAGTCTCACCTGCGAAGCCAACCACGTGATGTCGCACGCCAAAACTTCAAGTTTCGGCAGCCGCTGCCACCGGCTCTCAGAAAGAAATGCTCGCTCGGCCAACACGACACTTGCACCTGCAGAACTTGCCTGTCCCAAAATCTGTCCACCTTGGGTTAATGGCGTCGTCTCACCTTCGACCACGTGGTAGTTTTTTCCACGGAATTTGCTCTTCGCTTCGGACTTAGTAGTGTCTTCTTGATTCCGTCCAACTCCCAGTACGGCCGCAGGAAAAAGGAAAGCTCGAAAAGCCGGTCCATGTTAATATATGTGCGAAGCCCTTCAAACGCGTAAATCCTTGGCGTGATAAACACCCACCGGCCGAACTGACGAGTCTTCGAGTTCATATAGAGAACTCCCTTTCACTCCCCGCACCACCGATCTTAAATACTTTGGCGCTAGCTTCGCGTTAAACCCCTCCGCCGCGTTGCTCAACTTGAATTTTTTTCGGTAGACGATCTGTCCCACGCGGAAACTCACGGCCCAAGCCCTCGTATTGTATGACCGCTGTCCCTTTCTGTACGCTCCCTCGAGGCCACGAATCAATTTTTCTCTCATTAGCTCCATGCGGTCATTTCTGGAAACCACTTCCAAATCGCCTTCCTTGTGCGCATCGAGTTTACGGAGCAGCTCATAAGTGCTCCCGTGCTGAACCATTGTTTGCCCAAATATGGCCTTATACGGTTCCAATCCTATCGCTTCGTGAACCGCACTTCGCAACGCAAAAGCTGCGTGGGATACATGTTGATCCCAAGTTCGTTGATCCTCTTCCGACAGATATGTGCGGATCATGGCCAGCAACGACCGATTTACTCGCTCCGACGCATTTGCCTGTGGAGCATATGGCGCAGTCCTGACATGTTTTACCCCATATCCTTGCAGAAACTTTCCAAACGTTTCCGATATAAATTGTCTCCCATTATCGGAGTGTATCACTTCGGGAACGCCGAATACATGAAAAATGTCGTTCTCCAGATACTTTATGACCTCGTTCGCGGTCGCTTGTCTCGTTGGTCTGAAGAAGACGAACTTGGATAAATGGTCTAGAACAACAAAAATGTGCGTATTACCTTCTCTCGATCGGGGATAAGGCCCGCAGAAATCTATGTAAAGACGCTGGAAAACTCTTTCCGGCCTAAACCTATCTGTCATGTGAGGTCTGGAGGTTATGTTTGGAGCCTTGGCGCACTTGCAGGGTTCGCATTCCGCCACGAAGCTCCTCACATCACCTGCCATGCCTGGCCAATAGATATGATTTCGCAATCGCCACAGGGTTTTCGCCGTTCCTCCATGCCCAGCAGTAACATCGCAATGCAGTCTGTCGAGGAGGTGCTGCCTTAGACCGTCCGGTACCCACAATCTCCACGTTGCTTCTTCCCCCTCGTTCGCCCGCCGGAAACACACTCTTTTTAACACCCTTCCATCCACCACTCGCAAATCCGGTAAACGTTCAGAATTTTCGCTTACATGCCGTTTAAGTGACTCATAGGCTTCGCTGGAGAACTCCGGTGAAGAAAGGTCAATCTCCCCTGATCGTTCCCTTTCGCTCAACTCCTCCATGTGCATTCGACTCAGCGCATCTGGGACGACATTATAGGACCCCTTCCGATGTTCCACCTTGAAATCAAAGGCTTGCAATTTTAGGCTCCATCTGGCCAAGCGTCCGGACAGATCCTTCTGTCCCATAAGCCACTTGAGACTCATATGGTCTGTAATAACCGTGAATGGAAGCCCTTCGACATACGCGCGGAACCTTTTGACGCTCACGACAGCAGCCAAGCACTCCAGCTCTGTAATGGTGTAATTGCGCTGGGCGGAGTTGAGCTTCTGGGACATGAAGGCGATGGGTCTCTCATTCCCCTCTTCGTCCTTCTGAAATAGGACACTCCCTATTCCTTGCGTTGACGCGTCGCACTGGATGTAGAAGTGCTTGCTCAAATCCGGGTTTACCAATACATCCGTGGAAGTAAGCGCCTCCTTCAATTTCTTGAACGCCTCGATTGCTTTCTCCGTCATTTCAAACAATTTTCCCTTTCGTAGACAATCTGTCATGGGGGCGGCAGTGGCAGCGAAGCTTGGTATAAACCTTCTATACCAGCCACACATCCCCAGAAATCTGCGTAGCTGCCTCTTGGTCTTTGGGACAGGAAATTCAAGAATGGGCTGTGTCTTCGCTGGATCCGGTTTCAGCGCTCTTTGGCCAACGATGAACCCTAGATACTTAATCTCCCTCTGACAAAATTTCGATTTCTTCAGGTTGATTGTAAGTGCTGCGCCTGCTAGGCACTCTGCGACTTCCGCCAAGTGCTTCAAGTGGGACTCGAAGTCCGGAGAACAAATCAGGAGGTCATAGATGTATACGAACACGTTCTCTCTTAGCCGAGACGGTATAACTTTATCCATGAGCCTACATAACCTCTGATACAACGGACGCCCCGGTACCGTGAACGCCGTCTTCTCCCTGTAGGTGCGCTCCAAAGGGATCTGCCAGAAGGCATCCTTAAGAGCGATGCCTGAAACACATAGTATGTTTCGCGCAGGCGAGCTAGGATTCCCTCCACGTGTTGTGTTGGATACGCATCCTTCTTCGTACGCTCGTTGAGCTTGTCGCGTACTGGCCGCAACAAAATAAACATTTGTTTCCCCTTTGTTCTATTTACCTATTTCCTTTCACTCCAGCCGATAGGAGTGAAGTCTGCCGACACTCAAGTGTACATATGTATGTACATACCTAAATAAATAGCAGAATGAGCTCAAGTTGAGCGAAATAGTTGTTTGTCGGTGGAGCGCCACCGCAAAGGGGAAAAGTCTCCATTAGGGCACTCCGCCCAAAAACGGTGCCGACCGAGGGTAAGAATGTAGGAATGAGAGATGACGCGAAAGACCGTAGTAGGGGTGTCGCCTTTGCTCTCACCTATTGCGGCACTTTTGTTGTCCGCTGTATGATGGCAATGGCAAGTCCATGGTGTTGTTTGTGTGCGCCGTGGTGGCGACCGCTAAAGCGCCCAGTTCGCTTCTAGAATGATCGGGCCGGCGCCAATTGATCGGGCACCAACAACACCGGCGCTGACACTCCAACGGTTTGCGTACCGGTGCGTAGGTTGCGGCCTGGCTCGCGACTGCGTGCCGGGGCAGTTCTAAGTGAGCTTTGAGAAAGGCAAGACCCTTATTGCGAGCGCGAGTGCTTTTATACATAGTAGCCCAGTAAAATTAGATAAATATGTTTAGTGCGAGGTGTTTAAAATTGAATAAAAATTCGGTAAGTGCCAGGCGAGGCACTTAGATTGCAGTAGCAGCAGCGATTAGTTTCGAGGGGCAGCGCCAGTCGAGGCGTGGTGAAGTCGGCACCGGATTTGGGAGCCATATTCCCGAGGAGCACCCCTGCGGTCGGAACGCCCACCGACCGCCGATAAGTATCGTTTTCTTTTGTTGTGTCGTGTATTTAGGCGTTATTTTTGTCGGCAGGCTTCCTCTTATTGTGTTTCCCTTTCCGATCCTGTTTAGCATCCTGCACCCTGAGCCCAGTCATACAGGCGGGTTAAGGATATCCCCGGCAGCACGGGCGGTAGTGCGAGTGGGTTCGTAACCTTTTGGTTGGACCTCACCTCGGGTGCGCCCCAAAAACAAGGTTTTGTCTTTTTAAATCTCCGTGTTTAAAAATTTTCTGCTTAGCTAAAATTTTCGACCCACCCTATTATTACGTACATATATATATATTAGTTGGTGCCGTTTGGTATTTTTGTCGTTGTTGTCCCTAGCTAGATTTTGTTTGTTGGGTATTTGGATTGCGTGTATATTGTCCCTTGCAAGCAACCCCGCCGTCTCCACTGAGCCAGCCGGTTGCTTGGAATTTTTCTTGTCATCTCCCTTTTGTGCGTGCATTTGTTTATTTCGGTTGGCCCCCTTGTGTTGTTGTTGCGCACGGTAAGTGCATTTATTTGGGACATTAGGTAGGTCGGCTTTTGTAAGCAAAAGGTAAGGTGACAAATTGGCGCCCAACGTGGGGCCGTTTTCACTGAAGGAGTGGAACAATTTTTTGGCGAGATAGACTGTGGTGATAAGCATAGCAAGGAGGTGGGATTTTCGTCAAAGGTTGGTGAGATTACACGAAATTCAGGTGAGAGAATTGTGGAAGATATATTGCAGTGACAAGTGCAGTGCCAGAAGGGTATACCCATACCCACACATCTACGTACATATTTTGTGAAGTGTGTAGCTTGGTTGTTGCCTCTCTATTTTGTTTAGTAGCGTTGAAATATAGTGTACATTAGGCTGGGTCGCATTTTGTATTTGTGGTATTAAGTTTGGTTTGGTATTTTGAATATTAATCTTTTTTTTCCTTTTTAATTTTTTTTGGCAGCAGGAACACAAAGAGGATTTCCTTTTTCTTTGGCGGTTCGCTTCAAACTAATATTCTGTGTGGTGGCAAGCCGTTTGCTTCGATTTTAGCCTTTTGTTCACATTGGATAAAAAAGTACGCTATTGGTTGCATTTTAATAAAAATTAAATTAAGAAATACCTAAAGTTAAAAGAAAGACCACCCTAGTGGTAAACATATTTACATACATACGTACATTGGCCGCACCACTTTGTTTTGCGTGGGATCTATTGTATACATATA
>NW_016157173.1:49842-50537 GCF_001687245.7 Rhagoletis zephyria | reverse complement strand
TTGTCGCGTACTGGCCGCAACAAAATAAACATTTGTTTCCCCTTTGTTCTATTTACCTATTTCCTTTCACTCCAGCCGATAGGAGTGAAGTCTGCCGACACTCAAGTGTACATATGTATGTACATACCTAAATAAACAGCAGAATGAGCTCAAGTTGAGCGAAATAGTTGTTTGTCGGTGGAGCGCCACCGCAAAGGGGAAAAGTCTCCATTAGGGCACTCCGCCCAAAAACGGTGCCGACCGAGGGTAAGAATGTAGGAATGAGAGATGACGCGAAAGACCGTAGTAGGGGTGTCGCCTTTGCTCTCACCTATTGCGGCACTTTTGTTGTCCGCTGTATGATGGCAATGGCAAGTCCATGGTGTTGTTTGTGTGCGCCGTGGTGGCGACCGCTAAAGCGCCCAATTCGCTTCTAGAATGATCGGGCCGGCGCCAATTGATCGGGCACCAACAACACCGGCGCTGACACTCCAACGGTTTGCGTACCGGTGCGTACGTTGCGGCCTGCCTGTGGTTAATCGGGATGGTGTCGTCGAACACTTCGATCACGTGCTCCATCAGATGCGTTTTGCCGAGACCAAGTTCAGCAAAGGATGGGAACAGCTTTTTCACTCGTTCTAGCTCGCCTACTTCCTGTGGTGACAAACCTATCTGTCCCTCCTCATTCGGCCCAATCTCGGAGATTACCGCCGGCG
>NW_016157173.1:48712-49742 GCF_001687245.7 Rhagoletis zephyria | reverse complement strand
CATCTTCTTCCTCGTCTTGGTCTTTATCTTCTTCTTCATCTTTATCTTTTCCTTTATCCTGATCTAAATATTTATGTCCAATCTTTTCTTCATTTACATATTCACCCCCACCATTGTAATTAGGTTAGGTGTTTAAATTTTCCTACCCCTTTGTCTTTATATTTAGATTTCTTTACTTTTATTTTCATTTCTGTATTTATCGCTTTCTTCTTCTTTCATACTCAACTTTACCTTCTTCCTTGTTTGAGTCTAATCTATTCATGTACATACATACATACATCTTATTCCTAAACTGCTGCTTAGCATGTTTATTTAATTCACTATCGATATTAAAGCATACATTTAGTGGGCATTTCCGCCCNCATCTTCATCTTCATCTTCATCTTCATCTTCATCTTCATCTTCTTCCTCGTCTTGGTCTTTATCTTCTTCTTCATCTTTATCTTTTCCTTTATCCTGATCTAAATATTTATGTCCAATCTTTTCTTCATTTACATATTCACCCCCACCATTGTAATTAGGTTAGGTGTTTAAATTTTCCTACCCCTTTGTCTTTATATTTAGATTTCTTTACTTTTATTTTCATTTCTGTATTTATCGCTTTCTTCTTCTTTCATACTCAACTTTACCTTCTTCCTTGTTTGAGTCTAATCTATTCATGTACATACATACATACATCTTATTCCTAAACTGCTGCTTAGCATGTTTATTTAATTCACTATCGATATTAAAGCATACATTTAGTGGGCATTTCCGCCCCAACCATGTATGGCATTGGTATTGGTGTGACTTTTGAATTGATTTTTTCTCTCTATTTTAACTAACTTGAAAATTATTTGTTTTTGTTATTTTTCGGCCTTATAACAATTATATTCAACAATTTATATTGAGCTCGAGGCCGTTTTTTAAATGAAAATTTATTGTGGAAAAGCAACAATAATTTGAAAAAATGGTAGAAGTGATAGCTATTTCGGAAATCACCACATTTCCTCATCAGACTTCTTTCAGTAGGATTCGAACCGACGATCCC
>NW_016157173.1:32135-43304 GCF_001687245.7 Rhagoletis zephyria | reverse complement strand
ATTGCTTTAACTAAATCCAAAAAAATCGAGGATTCAAACTATATACAACATATAGAAAAATTCCAAAAATTTTCGTCTAAATTTCGAATTTTTTACTCTGAATTTTTAGAACAATTTAAGGTTTGGAGTTTTGAAGCAAATACTATTTGAGTGTAGCCAACAATGTGCTGCTTAAAATTCCCGTTGATTTTTTTTATTTTTTTTCTTTGATAAAAAATGGCGTTGATTTTTTTTGCGAACAATCATAGTTACATACCTGTCAAATTTTTCTTTATATTTAAATAATCATTTAAAATATTGAGGCAATCAAAAGCTCCTCGGGATTCCAGTAAAATTAGTTTTGAATGGAGCGCGATATGTTCGCCTTATATCGATATATATTTATACGTATGTAAGTATATAAAAAGCATGCAAAGAAATTTATAATATATTTAAAGATAAATACGAAAAATAAATCGGGAACAGAAAGTTCATCAAAAATCTACCAAAATGAGAAAAAATTTACCTTTTTACCAACCCAAATTTTGTCTACCAATTTTGGTAACAATTTACCAAAGTGGCAACCCTGAGCGCAACTAGCAACATATGAGTTTTAACCAAGAATGATAGAATACAAGATTGCGCCGATCAGAGAGGATTTTTGAGAATAACTTTTGTGTGACGTCACACTGGTGCAATTGCGAGAGAGAAATGCCAAAACGTGAGCAAGAATGGAAGAAGAAGAAAAAATGTTGCAAGGAAAACGTAAACAAGTTGCACCAGTGTGACGTCATGCAAACAACGATTCTGTCAAATTCGTTAAGAGAGGAATAGCGGTCCGAGATCGGCGCAACCTTTGTATTCTCTCAATCGTGAGTTTCAACCGTCCAGCTCTTCATCTCTTTTGCAGTAGTTCAGAGACAGTTCTGAAATTTGTAGGGCGGAAGTAGCGCTTTGCCAGACTGTCTCTAAATTTTGCTGCGGGGAGGTGTCCAAAGTTAACAAAACAATCGGTAGAGCCGTTCTCGAGATTTGTGAACAGAACAAACGAATTTCAAAATATATACATATTTGTATAGATTTGCTTTGTAGCGCGATCTTGCGGTTCTTTGAATAAAAAATAGATATCATAAATTAATTTTTTGTATCATTCCCGACCACAAGTTTTTATTAAGAAAAAAAATCGTAACACTTAAGTAAATATTAATCTGCATATTAACTTAGTATTAATTAAAGATATGGTCTAAAGCAGTGATTCCCAAAGTGGTTCAGGTGGACCCCCAGGGGTCCACAGTGATGTGAAAAAAATATGGGGGTCAATGAGTTGTAAATGGGGGTCCACGAAAATGTATCTGGTTTCAATGTAAAGAACCAAAATAGTTGCTTGATAGCCTCTTTATTTAACTTTAATTTTTTTGAGTGGTGTATAGTGCTCTTGACGCACTGCTGCACTTACCGTCACTTTGTGTTTTCATACGTGGGGAAGCCTTAAAGGCCACCTGCAGACTAAAAAGAACCGGATGCTGGTATGACAATGAGTGGGGCGCCGCGAAAATTGCAGGCGGCAGAGATTTAAGCACTTGTGTCTTTTCAATGCTACAGGATAGTACGCCACCATTACTTTTGTCGAAGAGATTCTATAATGTTGAGTTCCCTGAGACTGAATGCTGGTTTGATTCCATCGCTGTGACCGGACTCACACATTGTCGAATCTTCACTGATGGCTCTAAAACTGACTCTGGGTCAGGATCTCTATTGTCAGTTTCTGAATTAAAAGTTTGGCGTAGAAAGCTTAGCCGGTTTGACGTTTTAAGTTTGGTGTTTTAAAAGTGTGATAAATTTTTTTTCACCTCACTTTAAAACTCGGAGCGATTAAAATAAAAATGAGGCCATTAACACAAATAAACCATAATAATAAACAAAGTGAAATCAATATTTGACGTACGCTTATTTAAAATTTTAAATATAAACGATTCGTATATTTGTTTACATTAACCCTCTTTCGGCTTTGGTTTGGAACCGAATTCTGGGCGTTCTTCAACCAAATTCTGTGATAGGGTGTTTTTTCAATATTTTTTTTTTCAGAATTTATGCGAGTTGCACTAGAAATTTCCTGTTTCTCTTGATTTTAGCGAATAAATTAGTCATTAAACCTTTTTTTTGTGCATAACTATTTACTGATATTTACACATATAAATAGTATTGACGAAGGTACAGAAACCGCACTTGGCAGTGCAGCTACTTAGTCTCGGAAACAATACGCCAGTACGCAGAATGTCCCCATCTCAAGATTTCCCTATATATGTATATATATTAAACTCCTGCGCAATTCATTTTAAACGGCCTAACAAGACATCCGATCGCCGCGCAAATACTTGCCCTCTTTTACTCTCATCGCTCGGGTCAAGTGCATGGTTGCAACAATTGGTAACTTTCTACCAAAAGTGGTAACTTTTAAACGGTTTGGTAACTTGGTAACTTTTATTTCATTTTGGTAACTTTTGCAACTAATGTCCCTATGATGTATGGCGACTGGGGTCTAGTTTCTGGTCTAGTAGCCATGGCTACCAGTATCGTAATTTGTATTATGTATAGCGATTAGTATCAGTACAAGAATGATAGAATAGAAGATTGCGCCAATCGAGCTGAGAGCAACTGGCCGCGACGTCAACAAATACCAGAATGAGAGAGCAAAGACGAATTCAATAAGAAAAAGAAGAAGAATCGAACAGCTGGGGCGAAATTGAAAGGTTTGTTTACAAAGTACATAATAAATCGCGGATTTACGGAATTATTTAGTTTTAAATGGTAAATTGGTTGTTTAAAAGTAAAGAATGTGTACTTATTAAATGCAATGCAAATCGCTGAAAGTGTTAAATCACTGCAATCATTATAATGATTTGCATTTTTTCAGTAATTGAACAAATACCAGCGGGCAGCCAGCGGGTCAGTTGCTGGTAACAATTTGCAGAACGATTCCACGGTGTTCGTTGCATCGTCGTCAATTAGTGAAATCAGTAACCAAGCTTTTAAAATAAAGGAAAACCTCCTACTCCGCTATACATATAATTACTTTCATTATTTAGCTACTTTTCCGGCAACCGCAACAAACGCTGGCCCAAGCCTGCAAATTGTTGCCATCAACTGGAACGCTGGCTGCCCACTGGCATTTGTTCAACTACTCAAAAATTCACTTTGTAAACAAACCTTCACACACATCAAACCATATCAAGCGGCTCATCTGGATGAAATGAAAAGGCTGTTAGATGTAATGCAGGAACGTGCTCCCGATGTTGAACATCAGTTCAAAGAAAAGTCAAATGAGTTGGAAATGGCGCAGCTTATCATACGCCAGTTGTCGGATAAGGCCAATGTAAACCAAGGCGGCAATCGTATAGAGACCTTGACGTAGACGCAATTTATGTACGAGGAACAGATTAGAGACTTACAAGTAAGTTAGAAGTAGAAGTGCATTTGAAGATGTTTACATTATTATGTTTACGCATTTCTTACAGTCTATGGTGCAGGAATTTATGATGGTCACAAAATATATTGGCAAAAACATAGCAAGTGCATATGCCAAGTTGGAAAAATTGACAATGCGTGAGTATAAAATGAAAAGGTGTTCTTAATTATAAATATTACTTTACCTTTTCTTTTGCAGTGGCCAAAAAGAAGAGTTTTTTTGATGATCGACCGCAAGAGATTCAAGAATTGACTTACATCATGGTGTATGCGTTACAATCTAAATTAGCCAGCATGGGCACCGACTTCAAACAGTTGTATACTGTCGTACTGTTGTATTTCAGAAACTTTAAACGGCTAAAGCTATATAACTATAAGGAATTCGCAAGCTAACATAAAAGTTTTATTATGAAATTTCACACAATTAAAAAATTGTTGGTGGTGATTAAATGCAACCTCACAAACGCGGTTTTGCATTATCATGATACGCGGTTTTGCATTTTGTTGATACGCGGTTTTGTACTTTAAACGACGACTTGCAAAGGGCGCTATGTAAAATTTGTTCGATTTTTAGTTTTTGATGGATTACGTACCAGTATTTAAAGTAGTTTCATGTCCAGTAACAACAGAGAGCAAAATCTTTTTATATTCTGAAAAAATAGCATCAAATGTTAAGTCTTCTTCCAAAAGTCGCTATCATACTTATTTATAAACTTTCAAAAGTATCCATCTTCTGATGAACTTAGGGAACTGCTTTAGGTCGTATAGACTGTTAATGTTATCTTATGACATGTTATGTTACGTTACAATTTTATAAGGCTCTTTTTTATCAAAATTTTTAGGCAATAATAAAAAAGATTAAATTTAAATGTTACTTGTTGTCGTAGTCATTTTTTCAAATTTATGGCTTTCTATTATGTTGCGTACGGGTCGCCGGATGCTCGCCTCTGCGCCGCTGACGCTAGCGCCTCCACTTCTGCCCTCACATCCTCATTCTGCATGCCCCGAGCCGCCTGGGTACGCTTGTTTCTAAGCACGAGCTAGCTCGCCGGACTATGGGGTGGTTCTTGCGACTCACTTGGCATGCCGACCGCACCATACAAAAAAATTCCGTACCCGCTTACATAATTGTCAGGGGCCATCACGCTCCCGCCCAGTCACTCCCCTCTACCCCCCCAATTACCGTCCGACACCCTCTCCTGTAGATGAGGTGCCCCGCGCCAAAGCTGTAATATGGCAGACCTTCTTCATCCCACCCTACCTTGGTCGGCTGTGGTGATCATTATTTACCGACCCCGAAGCTAATCCGTAACTCTCCGGTTCACGGCCCGTTTCCCATCCTAACCCCTAATGCTATGTCCGTCCGTCCGTCCGTCCGTCTCGCATCCGAAATGATTAACGACACATTCCTGTAAGGCAATCAATACATTTTGTTTTATTCAAAATTAACCTACATATTAATACTAATGTTTACGGCTAATATGGCCTGTTCAGACGGCCGCGTTCAAACGCTCGTGTGCTTTTCGGAACACTAAAAAAATAACAATTTAATTCAATCAAATGGAACACTAAGTTTACAATACTTTGCCGCCTAATCTCGCTTGCTTCGCCAATTCGGCCTGTTTCGCAAGAATTACAACTTGATAAGATTCACCAACTGATAAGGTGAACTGGTTCGGAGACTGTAGGGTTTCTGAACACGAAGTAACCCGCTATAATCCTCAACCTACCACCTACAAGACGTCTTGCATGCAATACCCGAGCTGCGGAAATATGTTCGCCCCACTATAGCTCCCTACCTGTTCCTCTCACCAGCGCTACGGTTCTGATAAAACAGCAAACCCGTGCGAGACCATGCGACTTACAAAGGCTTAATTCTACCTATCAAAATTTAAAATTAGTGGTGAAATATAATGCTCAACAAATATATGCACTCTTCATTTCTTGATAAAGTGTACAAAACATCATTAGGGATTCTATGACAATAAGTTGAATCAGCGCTTTCTGTCCGCCGGACGATGAATGAATTGATGGATATTATAAAAATCGAAAAAGAATGATTATTTAGACTAACTGTCTAGGACTAGAAGCGGCGAGACACCTGCTTAAGATTCGTTGCGTTGCTGTAGTCTCAATAACTACATTCGGGCGGGAACTTGTAACTACCCTACTATAATTCCTGGAAACAAGGGTATAACGCTCATGCCCTCACGCTCCCGACCTGTGGTATAGGAGGCGGAGGTGGGATGGCCAGTGTACGGCTGCTGAAAACTCTCACTAAAATTTGGTCGCCGGCCATGAAACTGGACGCCGGGAAAAGGTCTCACCTGCGAAGCCAACCACGTGATGTTGCACGCCAAAACTTCAAGTTTCGGCAGCCGCTGCCACCGGCTCTCAGAAAGAAAAATCGCTAGGCCAACACGACACTTGCACCTGCAGAACTTGCCTGTGCCAAAATCTGTTCACCTTGGGTTAATGGCGTCGTCTCACCTTCGACCACGTGGTAGTTTTTTCCACGGAATTTGCTCTTCGCTTCGGACTTAGTAGTGTCTTCTTGATTTCGTCCAACTCCCAGTACGGCCGCAGGAAAAAAGAAGGAACTTGATAGAAATTTTTCCTTCCTAAGCGAATTCTCTTCACAAAGCTAAACGTCAAACTCCATATGATTGGGGTGCATTCGGAAAGGCAGTTCAGGGTCGCATTCGCGAACACCAACCGGTTAAAATCAGTGTGACCGCAACAGGGCGACCGATTCAGCAACGCCTACCGTGAAGAAGCACTCGAAAAGCCGGTCCTTGTTAATATATGTGCGAAGCCGTTCAAACGCGTAAATCCTTGGCGTGATAAACACCCACCGGCCGACCTGACGAGTCTTCGAGTTCATATAGAGAATTCCCTTTCACTCCCCGCACCACCGATCTTAAATACTTTGGCGCTAGCTTCGCGTTAAACCCCTCCGCCGCGTTGCTCAACTTAAAGTTTTTTCGGTAGACGATCTGTCCCACGCGGAAACTCACGGCCCAAGCCCTCGTATTGTACGACCGCTGTCCCTTTCTGTACGCTCCCTCAAGGCCACGAATCAATTTTTCTCTCATTAGCTCCATGCGGTCATTTCTGGAAACCACTTCCAAATCGCCTTCCTTGAGCGCATCGAGTTTACGGAGCAGCTCATAAGTGCTCCCGTGCTGAACCATTGTTTGCCCAAATATGGCCTTATACGGTTCCAATCCTATCGCTTCGTGAACCGCACTTCGCAACGCAAAAGCTGCGTGGGATACATGTTGATCCCAAGTTCGTTGATCCTCTTCCGACAGATATGTGCGGATCATGGCCAGCAACGACCGATTTACTCGCTCCGACGCATTTGCCTGTGGAGCATATGGCGCAGTCCTGACATGTTTTACCCCATATCCTTGTAGAAACTTTCCAAACGTTTCCGATATAAATTGTCTCCCATTATCGGAGTGTATCACTTCGGGAACGCCGAATACATGAAAAATGTCGTTCTCCAGATACTTTATGACCTCGTGCGCGGTCGCTTGTCTCGTCGGTCTGAAGAAGACGAACTTGGATAAATGGTCTAAAACAACAAACACGTGCGTATTACCTGCTCTCGATCGGGGATAAGGCCCGCAGAAATCTATGTAAAGACGCTGGAAAACTCTTTCAGACCAAAACCTATCTGTCATGTGAGGTCTGGAGGTTATGTTTGGAGCCTTGGCGCACTTGCAGGGTTCGCATTCCGCCACGAAGCTCCTCACATCACTTGCCATGCCTGGCCAATAGAAACGATTTCGCAATCGCCACAGGGTTTTCGCCGTTCCTCCATGCCCAGCCGTAACATCGCAATGCAGTCTGTAGAGGAGGTGCTGCCTTAGACCCTCCGGTACCCACAATCTCCACGTTGCTTCTTCCCCCTCGTTCGCCCGCCGGAACCACACTCTTTTGAATACCCTTCCATCCACCACTCGCAAATCCGGTAAACGTTCTGAATTTTCGCTTACATGCCGTTTAAGTGACTCATAGGCTTCGCTGGAGAACTCCGGTGAAGAAAGGTCAATCTCCCCTGATCGTTCCCTTTCGCTCAACTCCTCCATGTGCATTCGACTCAGCGCATCTGGGACGACATTATAGGACCCCTTCCGATGTTCCACCTTGAAATCAAAGGCTTGCAATTTTAGGCTCCATCTGGCCAAGCGTCCGGACAGATCCTTCTGTCCCATAAGCCACTTGAGACTCATATGGTCTGTAATAACCGTGAATGGAAGCCCTTCGACATACGCGCGGAACTTTTTGACGCTCACGACAGCAGCCAAGCACTCCAGCTCTGTAATGGTGTAATTGCGCTGGGCGGAGTTGAGCTTCTGGGACATGAAGGCGATGGGTCTCTCATTCCCTTCTTCGTCCTTCTGAAATAGGACACTGGATGTAGAAGTGCTTGCTGAAATCCGGGTTTATCAATACATCCGTTGAAGTAAGCGCCTCCTTCAATTCCTTGAACGCCTCGACTGCTTTCTCCGTCATTTTAAACGATTTTCCCTTTCGAAGACAATCTGTCATGGGGGCGGCAGTGGCAGCGAAACTTGGTATAAACCTTCTATACCAGCCACACATCCCCAGAAATCTGCGTAGCTGCCTCATGGTCTTTGGGACCGGAAATTCGAGAATGGGCTGTATCTTCGCTGGATCCGGTTTCAGCGCTCCTTGGCCAACGATGAACCCTAGATACTTAATCTCCCTCTGACAAAACTTCGATTTCTCCAGGTTGATTGTAAGTGCTGCGCCTGCTAGGCACTCCGCGACTTCCGCCAAGTGCTTCAAGTGGGACTCGAAGTCGGGAGAACAAATCAGAAGGTCATCGATGTATACGAACACGTTCTCTCTTAGCCGAGACGGTATAACTTTATCCATGAGCCTACATAACCTCTGACTGGCGTTGCACAGTCCAAAAGGCATGACCTTGAACTGATACAACGGACGCCCCGGTACCGTGAACGCCGTCTTCTCCCTGGAGGTGCGCTCCAAAGGGATCTGCCAGAAGGCATCCTTAAGATCGATGCCTGAAACATAGTATGTTTCGCGCAGGCGAGCTAGGATTCCCTCCACGTGTTGTGTTGGATACGCATCCTTCTTCGTACGCTCGTTGAGCTTCCTCATGTCCACGCACAGCCGCTTTTTCCCTGGCTTCTCCACAAGCACGATGGGTGAGCTCCACGAGCTGTTGCTCTCTTCGATGACGTCTAGCTTCAACATTCGGTCGATCTCATCGTACGCCTGCTTCTGCCTCACCGGTGACATCGGATAATGCCTTTGCTTAATCGGGATGGTGTCGTCGATCTACGTGCTCCATCAGATGCGTTCTGCCGAGACCAAGTTCAGCAAAGGATGGGAACAGCCTCTTCACTCGTTCTAGCTCGCCTACTTCCTGTGGTGACAACCCTATCTGTCCCTCCTCATTCGGCCCAATCTCGGAGATTACCGCCGGCGCGACGCCGAACGTATCCCAAAAATCAATCCCCAGGTAAAGCTCTTGTTGCAGGCTTGGTACCAAGTAAAGAGTCATGGGCCTACTTTTACCCCTCCAAGACACTGTGACGACGACTTTACCATTCACCGCTTGCGACTTCCCGTCTGCTGTTTTCAGACTATTCTTTACCGTATGCAGTTTGTTTCCTAGTTTTTGTTCCCACATTTGAGCAACCGACCCAAAACAGCTAATTGACGCACCACTGTCCAGTAAGCCCTGCATTCGTACACCCTCTACCTCCACTTGAACGTATGGCCGTTTGTCTACTGCATCCCGTATGACTGTCTCCTCCATAGCCCTCAATTCTTTCTTCCTATCCCGCGCCCGCTCACGCACTTTTAAAATCTTCCGCCAGTTTCTACCTATGGGAGCTTCTGCTGACCCCGCCCTTATATCTGTGTCTCTCCCAAATATTCGGTCTCTTACTGCATCATATCGGTCCTGTCTTTCCCGCAGCGAAAGTATAGTTGAAGTTTTGACCTCTGGCTTAGGATTAGGAGGGCGTACTAAAATCGTTTGTGGTATTACTTTTCCGGGGTCTGACGTTTCTGGCAAGGCTCCCCGGTTCCCTTGCCAATGTCCTGGTTTTCCTGACAATTGTCACACAACTGTACGCTTGAGCGGTTACACTTGTAGCAAACCATACGGTGAAGTTTCCCATCGCAGTGAAGGTTCGTAGTAACTTTCGCCGTCTGGCCCCCTCTTTCACCTCTCGTCTCCTTTGCTACGTCTTTTCGTGAAATACCAGACTTCTTTGAATCGTAAATTGCCGCCAGCACGTCCAGCGCTCCGTCCTCCGGTTCGCCTTCCAGTTCCTCCAGAGTTCTCTTCCGCAACGGCTTGGGTTCGAATTCGGAAAGATGTTTTTCTGCCCGACGACATTCTCTCCTCAGATCTTCAAGGGAGTCTATGCGGCATCCAAAAATTAAGTTCTTGATCCTTGGTTTTAAATTTCTTCTAATGATGTTAACCAAGCTGCCCTCCGGTAGTCTGGTCTTCATGGTTAGCTCCATTCCTCGAACAGCCGCATAAAACTCCTCGAACTTTTCGTTAAACTCCTGTTTGCGCTCGTTGATTGCTTGCCGAATTTCTTCGTCGCAGTCTGCTTTACGGAAATGTTCTACTATGGCTGACCGAAAGGAATAAAAATCTGCTATGATGTCTTGGGAGTGCTCCTCCGTATACAGCCAGTACCATTCTTGCGCTTGACCCTCGAGCAACAGGTGGAAATTGGCATATAGGTCTTCCGCTGACACATTATGCTTCGTGCGGAGTGTCTCTACTCTGAAGAGAAAGCGTTCAATTGGAATCGCCTTCGGCCCCCCATCAAATTTGAGACCCCAATCGCGTATAGCCTTAGTGGCTCCTCGTTCGTAGCACAATCTCCTCTCGCATTTCCGTTCCCTCGTTGACGGAGTTAACGAAGAACTCGCCTCCGGACCGGACTTCACAGGACTGTGCTCCGCGTCACCCAAATTGCCCTCCTGAGCGTCTTCTTCCGTATGCCAATCCCTGCGACTCCGCTCAGGTTGTGCGTGGACACCCCTACCTTCTAAACTCAACAACCTTTCGGCCAGTCCACTCATGTCTTTCCGCAAAGTTTGGACGACGCCTTTTATAGCATCTGCCGTTGAGCGATTTACGTCCAATTGATGCTGCACAAACATGAGTTCAAATTTTTGTAGCAACTCTTCCCCCATTACACCCAAAGCGGTGCTCTTAGGGCAACATGCTCCTCCTTGTAAACTTTCGGGCTCCTGGAATCCTCGAGCAGCCTCGCCACCTTCCGGGTCTTGCTCGTTGCGTCCCCCTAGGTTCTCCACCGCCGAAGCCGGCTCGTCTGCCTGCTCGCCGGACACGCCACCCAGAGCATCGCTTCTCAGCCCTGCCCTTGTTTTTGATGGGTTCAGCACTTTTTTATTTATATCCATCGACGATGAGAAAAAAAAAAAAAAATAAAAATAAAAATTTAAATATATTCTGAAAGTATTCGTGGCACCTTAACCCCTAAGTAATTGTGCAGCTATTCCCGAAACAGAGTTGAGCTGTGAATTATGGACAACTCCGAATATACGTGTAAAAATCAAATAAATCTGTCGATATGCGAACTGTGTCTTTTAATCCTCCGGTGCGATACCGTCCTCCTAACGTCGTCTGGCAGAATTCCCGTCCAACTTAAAATGTCAACCCCAAAAATC
>NW_016157173.1:16873-31875 GCF_001687245.7 Rhagoletis zephyria | reverse complement strand
CCCCCCCCCCCCCCTATTTCGTAGTACTGTTGCAGACACAATCAGCGAACATTCATCTTGTCAAACTAAGCTGTCTGAACCGTACCCCTCTTCCGTTCCCTATTTTTCGAGTACTATCGCCCGCTCTCTGTACGGCCAAGCGGGCTACCTACGAATAACACTTTCCTCAAATCTCCTTCAACGGTGTTTGTCCACCGCCACTATTGTTTAGCACCTTTTAGCCAAACAAGATGACTGGGAACCAAACACCGTCGACTTGGTCAAAATCCCGACATCGGTACACTAGAATGACCCCCCCAAGTGTCCAATCAGGATACCGAACACTATATTCAAGCCCCCCAACGATCAAAGTAACTAACTGAAAAGTAAACCCCGTGATGTCCCCCTATAGTCCGGTAAAACATTTCCTAGGGAACCACTCACTGGTGGGCCCCACGTTGGGCGCCATTTTGCTGCGTACGGTTCGCCGGATGCTTGCCTCTGCGCCGCTGACGCGAACGCCTCCACTTCTGCCCTCACATCCTCATTATGCATGCTCCAAGCCGCCTGGGTACGCTTGTTTCTAAGCACGAGCTAGCTCGCCGGACTATGGGGTGGTTCTTGCGACTCACTTGGCATGCCGTCAGCACCATACAAAAAAATTCCGTACCCGCTTATATAATTGTCAGGGGCCATCACGCTTCCGCCCAGTCATTCCCCTCCACCTCCCCAATTACCGTCCGACACCCTCTCCTATAGATGAGGTGCCCCGCGCCAAAGATGTAATATGGCAGACCTTCTTCATCCCACCCTACCTTGGCCGGCTGTGGTGATCATTATTTACCGACCCCGAAGCTAATCCGTAACTCTCCGGTTCACGGCCCGTTACCCATCCTAACCCCCAATGCTATGTCCGTCCGTCCGTCCGTCTCGCAACCGAAATGATTAACGACACATTCCTGTAAGGCAATCAATACATATTGTTTTATTCAAAATTAACTTACATGGTAATACTAATGCTTACGGCTAATATGGCCTGTTCAGACGGCCGCGTTCAAACGTTCGTGTGCTTTTCGGAACAAAAAAAAAATAACAATATAATTCAATCAAATGGATCTCTAAAAAATTACAAAACTTTGTCGAGACTTCTGCTTAAGATTCGTTGCGTTGCTGCAGTCTCAATAACTACATTCGGGTGGAAACTTGTAACTACCCTTTTATAATTCCTGGAAACGAGGGTATAACGCTCATGCCCTCACGCTCCCGACCTGCTGTATAGGAGGCGGAGGTGGGATGGCCAGTGTACGGCTGCTGAAAACTCTCACTAAAATTTGGTGGCCGGCCATGAAACTGGACGCCGGGAAAAAGTCTCACGCCAAAACTTCAAGTTTCGACAGCCGCTGCCACCGGCTCTCAGAAAGAAATGCTCGCTCGGCCAACACGACACTTGCACCTGCAGAACTTGCCTGTCCCAAAATCTGTCCACCTTGGGTTAATGGCGTCGTCTCACCTTCGACCACGTGGTAGTTTTTTCCACGGAATTTGCTCTTCGCTTCGGACTGAGTAGTGTCTTCTTGATTCCGTCCAACTCCCAGTACGGCCGCAGGAAAAAGGAAGGAACTTTATAGAAATTTTTGCCTCCTAAGCGAATTCTCTTCATAAAGCAAAACGTCAAACTCCATATGATTGGGGTGCATTCGGAAAGGCCGTTCAGGGTCGCATTCGCGAACACCAACCGGTTTACAATCAGTGTGACCGCAACAAACTATTAGGCGAGACCATTAACTAACTCTTCATTTGTACATATTTAGGTTGTGGATTAGTATCACAACTGCTATAACTTTTAGTATCAAGTCATGAGGTGCAACTCCCCTACTTCTACTTGCTCCTGTGGATATTCAGAAACGACAGTAGATATCGACCTCATTTCTACTCCGGACAACATATTAACCATTTCTTTATCGTACAGTGCTTATTTTGTGGACGCGAAATTGATCGATCCTTCAAGTGGTTTTGATTAATTACACCAGGCTGAGGTTCAAATACCCAATCGGCTAAATCTCGCAAAATAATATCTTCTGGAACTAATCTTAATTTTTGAGTCTGAAATAACCAGATTCTCTGAAAAGCATATTTATCGAGAGTTTCAAATACTTAACCGTTCCCTCATTTCGCATGCCAGGATTTTTTTTAAGTTTTCCAGCATTTTAAAACCATACAAAATTGAAAATAAAGAAATGAATTGGATCAAAGTTGGTGAAAATGAGAATGCGTGTGTGAGATTCAGTTTTACATTTTAAAATTGCCCAATGTAAAATTTTAAAAATCTTTCCGTGGAAATATGTACATAGAATTGTGCGAAATAAAGTCAATTGACATTATTACCTTTTTAAAAACGAAACAAACTCCATTGACATTATTTCCCTTTCAAACATTAAATTTGTTTAGCTTCGCGGCGGCCCGCGTCAGCGCGCCAGACCGCGCGCGCCCCGCGTACCCCGCGCGCCCGGCGCGCACCACGTCACGCTACTCCGCGGTCCCCTCCGCCCCCCCTTCCCCGTCTCCCGCCGTGCTGTAACGCAGGTAGATTTATTTTTTGTATACGGTGAAATAAAATTTTTATATATTTTAAACATCGAGGGCTTATATTCAATAAAATACCCTCATCTGCACACTTTTCACAAAGATGAGATTCTGATATAAAAATCCACCTAAGCTTTAAGTTTCATCAGTGATATTAATGCTACCTTCTATAACGACAGGTTAATAAGTCCCAGATGGTTTCTAAAATCACAAATTAGTTTTTGTGCAAATTGCAGATAGAGGGTATTAATGAATTCAAGCCCTCGATATTTGATGTATTGTGGAACGATTTTCCGTCATCCCTTGTCAAATTTGGTTTGGAGACAAACCGGTTTCGGCGTTGTGCCATCTTCAGCCAAAATGGCACTTTTGTAAAAAAAATTGCATTGCAATACTGTTTAGACAAAAAATCATATTGCAAAAATACAACACTTTAATTTACTAATAATTTCTTGATGTAAGTTCGTCAACTTAAATTTATAATAGAAAAATACTAAATTGTATTATTTGGCAACACTGTAAACTTAACGATAAGATTTCATTTGTTTGCTATTCTCTCTTTATATACTTTTCGCCAAATGTCAGTTCGTTGTATTATCTTTTTTGAGAACGAATGGTTTTTTTTCTCTCATGTACAAGTCGGTAAAATCTTTAAATTTAAAATAAAACTAATTGAATTTTTAATGAAAAAGAACTCGTCCGATTTATTTAAGAATCATCGTTCAAAACATACTGTTCCTTCGAGCCGGATCGGGCGTGTGAAACATTAAAAAAAAAAGGTGCCGACCTTCATTTGACTCTTTTGTGATTCTTGTGACTTTCTCTTGACCTTATCATGTCAGCAAATCAAGAAGCGTTAATAGACAAGCAAAATGACCTTCATGAGCTCATTAACAGTGCCGTTGAAAAACTTCGACCTCTTGGTGATGGAAAAATTACACGTGCTCAGATAAAAACTCGAATGTCCATCCTGGATGCAAATTGGAAGAAATTTCAAGAAGGTCATGAACGTTTAACTAATACCAGATTAACCGCCGCTATCAAATAAGCTCCATATTTTGCAAATAATTTGTATGCTGACATTACTCGATCAAATTATTCACTCACAACCATCTGCTGGAATTGAACTTGCCGATCAGTCCATGAACCTCGGGCAAAGTTATGTTCATCATACAAGATCGCTTCCGAAAATTCAATTGCCTATCTTTAATGGGGAATATTCACGTTGGCGCAATTTTCACGATATTTTTACGTCAATAATTGGCAGTAGCTCTCATTTAACAACAGTAGAAAAATTTCATTATCTAAAAACAAGCCTCAAAGGTGAAGCTGCGCAGCTTGTAGCTAACCTTGCAGTTTCAAATGAAAACTTTGCGCGCGCATGGGATATCTTAGTTGCAAGATATGAAAATAAGAGGCTGCTTATTGACACTCAACTCGATATCATTTTTAAATTACAACCCATTAAAAGAAAATCTTCAGGTGAGCTTAAGAATCTTTTAGCAGTATTCAAAGAATCTCTGGGCGCCTTGAACTCACTTGGTGCTCCTACCGATCACTGGGATTTTATTATTGTCTACATGATAGTTCATCGACTAGATGCAGACTCGCACGAAGCTTGGGAAATACATCGTGGTGCAACGGTGACACCTGCTTCACTTACTCAATTGGATACATTCTTAGAAGGAAGAATACGCGCACTAGAAAGCGTCGAATCTAGAAATCCGTCATCGTCAGCATGCCCTCTCTCAAGCCATAATAGAAAAACCAGTGGCGCGAAAGTTCATGTTGCCTCAGTCAATACCACATTAACACCCGTACAAAGTAGTAACCGTGCTACTTTCTCGAACAACTGTTCCATGTGTAACAACTCTCACTACATCTCTACTTGTCCAACGTATCGCAGTCTAGATGAAAATCAACGTAAGGAACTTCTAGTTGAAAAAAGATTATGTTTCAATTGTCTCGGTCCTCATCGCCTAGCTACCTGTCGGTACACTAAGCGTTGTCAAATATGCGGCGCGCAACATCACACATCAATTCATAGTACGAGTTCCAGCTCTAAACAGCTGACGTCTTCTCCATCATCAGGTACTGCATCAAGACCAGCTCCAGCTGATAGTGTTGAAAAACCCCAGTTCATCACAAATCAAGCCATACCACGTCCATCCGTCAAAGTGGTGCGAACTCTGTTGGCAACTGCGCTCGTTAGGTTGTTTTCTCCACAAGGTAAGCAGCTGTAGGTTCGTGCTCTAATCGACCCCGGCTCACAGATTACAATTATCAGTGAAGCGGCTACACAACATCTTTATCTTAAGCGTCAAAAGGCAAGTATTCCCCTCTATGGAGTTGGTGCACACTCATCAAGTACAACTAAAGGTATAGTAAGCTTTTCCCTAAAGCCGCATTTTAACTCAAGTTTAAAATGGGACGTCCCAGCGTACATTTTACCAAAGCCTACGGCTGAAATACCATCACTAGAATTCGAGCACAATGATTGGCCGCATTTGCGCGGACTTACGCTAGCTGATCCTTACTATTTGAAGACTGGCCAAATCGATCTTATCATTGGCATAGATCTGTATTCTGATTTAATTGAACCTGAACTTGTTAAAGGAAGCTCAAATTCTCCATTTGCCAGGCGTACTGCACTTGGCTGGATAATATCAGGTCCAGTCTCTCCTCTTAGCGAGTATCGAAAGATGACTCAACCAATTCAAAGCTATCAATGTTCGATTGATCATGACTTACACGCTGCGCTTCAACGATTTTGGGTTCAAGAAGAAGCGCAACTATCCGCACAAACAATCCTTTCTAAAGAAGAACAAGAGTGTGAAGATCATTTTTGTAACAGCCACTCAAGAAACTCATCGGGGAGATATGTACTTCGTCTTCCCTTCAAGGAGTCACCGGAGGCCATAGGAGATTCTCGACCTGCTGCCTCTCGAATGCTGTCTAGCATGATAAGACGCTTCTCATGTGATCACAAGTTAAAATGTCTATACTCTGACTTTTTAAGGGAATATGAGTCGCTGGGTCATATGGCACGCGTACCAGAAAGCATCCCTGAACCACAACAGTATTACTACTCGCCACATCACGGCGTTCTTAAAGAATCTAGCAGTTCTACTAAGCTGCGAGTTGTTTTTAATGGGTCATGTCGCACAAGTAGTGGTTGTTCTCTGAATGATCTCCATCACATCGGTGCCAAGCTGCAGACAGACTTATCCGATGTGATTTTCTGGTGGCGACAATTTTCGTACGTCTTTTCAACCGACATGGAGAAGATGTTTCAGCGTTTTCAGAGAATTCTTTGGCCACCAGAATCATTTCAGAAGCCTTTAACATATCAGTTGGCCACTGTTACTTACGGACTTGGTCCAGCACCCTTCTTAGCAAATCGCGTAATTAAGCAATTAACCAAAGATGAAGGACATCGCTTTCCCCTCGCAACAGATGTTTTACTACGTGGGACTTACGTGGATGATTGCTTTGGCGGAGCGGATTCCCCTCAAGATGCAAAGGAGGTGATTCAACAGCTAGACAACCTTTGCAAATCAGGTGGTTTCAACCTACTTAAATGGACAGCGAATGATTCAACGATCTTGGCTGATCTCTCAATCACGCGTCATGCCTCTTCAACATCAAGATTCCTCGATGGGAGTCCCCTATTTAGAACGTTAGGTATTATATGGAATCCTGTCTCTGATGCCTTTGTGTTTTTGACAATAAATACCGAAAACGATACAACGCCCACTAAAAGAAAAGTACTCTCACTCATTGCGCAGCTTTTCAACCCACTAGGATGGTTTGCACCCATTACAGTACGCACCAAAATTTTCATGCAAGAACTTTGGCTTACAAAACTCAACTGGGATGATCAACTTCCCGATTCGCTCTCCCAACGCTGGAATCAGTTCTTAAATCAACTTCAAGATATCTCTCACATCTCCATTCCTCGTTGGATCGGAACCTCTGCAAACATGCTCACTTTGGAAATACATGGCTTTTCCGATGCCTCTCGAGACGCTATGGCAGCTGTTGTTTATCTTCGTGTACTTAACAAAACGAATGATGCTACAATTTCTCTCATTACAGCAAAAACAAAAGTTGCCCCAATCAAGAAAATGACGATTCCTAGGCTTGAACTTTGCGCTGCAACTCTACTTACAAAACAAGTGGCTCACCTTGGAGAAGTGCTAAATATATCGCAAGCACCAATCCATTTATGGACTGATTCGTCAGTAACTCTCGCCTGGATTCAAGCTCATCCATCACGGTGGAAAGATTATGTTCGAAATCGTGTTGCCACTATCCAAGAAACTCTACCTCAAGCAACATGGCATCACATCTCTGGTAAGGAGAATCCTGCAAACTGCGCCTCTCGAGGTGTGTCACTTGATCAACTAGAAAAAGACTGTCTATGGTGGACTGGACCAAAATGGCTTTCTCAACATCCTTCTTTATGGCCGTCATGCGGTTACAAGCGTGAGCATGATGTCGACCTTGAAAAAAAACTTCAGGTCATTGCTGTTGTCTCTCCTTAAAACCCGAAGATCTGGAATCTCGTTGAACGTTACTCAAATCTTACTAAATTACTGAGAATCACAGCGCTATGCCAACGTGCGATTAAAATACTGCAAAGGAAAGCTGAAATACCCAAACAATCATCTTTAACGCCAACTGAGCTTGAAACGGCTCGACTTTATTGGGTGAAGCTAACTCAACAGGCTTATTTCTCAAAGGAGATCTTAACGCTCTCCCAAAATCGCATTTTATCAAATACAAACCCTCTTAACAAATTAATTCCATTTATAGATGCCTCAGGTATGCTTCGAGTTGGCGGGCGGCTCGGAAACGCTCTCCTCGATCCTGATACAAAACACCCCGTAATTTTACCTCGCGAATCACCACTGACAACTCTAATCATAAGCAATGCGCATCATAAAACTCTTCATGGAGGAACACAAGTTACCTTAGACTATCTGCGAAGATCATACTGGATTATTGGAGGTAGATCTCCTGTGCGATCATTCATTTTACGCTGCGTTCGCTGTGCTCGATATCGCGCTGTCACCGCCCAACAACTCATGGGACAGCTACCACCAACCCGAATCACACCAGCAAGACCATTTTTAATTTCTGGCGTAGATTATGCTGGCCCGTTTACTTTAAAAACTTCAAGAGCAAGAGCTGCGAAAACGTATAAGGGGTATATTGTGCTTTTTGTATGCTTTGCTACCTCAGCTATTCACCTCGAAATCGCGACAGACTACTCTTCAGAAGGTTTTTTGGCAGCTTATAAAAGATTCACTGGGCGCCGAGGAATCTGCGCAACTCTTCATAGTGACTGCGGTACTAATCTGATAGGCGCTGACGCCGAGCTGCGGAAACTCTTTTCGCGGGCATCAAATGAGTTATCTAACCTCGCCTCCTTACTAGCAAATGATGGAACCGAATGGAGATTTAACCCACCTGCAGCTCCACACTTCGGCGGAAAATGGGAAGCTGGCGTGAAGTCGGTCAAGTTCCATTTAAAACGTATCATTGGAGACACCTCTCTTACTTATGAAGAATTTTCCACTCTACCGACCGTTATGCCCACTATCCGATGATCCAAACGACATCAATGCGTTAACACCAGGGCATTTTCTCATCGGCTCAGCACTCACCACTGTGCCAGAGCCATCATTGATAGACATTGCAGTCTCACGACTTTCTCGATGGCAATTGCTTAGGCAAATGCTTGAGCACTTTTGGCATCGTTAGTCTTCGGAATACATTCAACGCTTTTATTCAATATCTAAGTGGAAGCAGGCAACAGATCCAATAAAGAAGGGAGCGCTTGTGCTGCTTGTGGATGAAAGATTTCCTCCAGCGAAATGGCTGCTTGGCCGTATCATCGATACACATCCTGGAAATGATGGACATATTCGCGTAGTAACTGTCAGAACAAAGGATTGAACGCTAAAGCGTCCAGTAGTTAAACTGTGCCCGCTTCCAGTACTGGCTACAAGCTCAACATTATCGACTGCTTAATCTAATTTAAGTTATATATTTCGTCCCCTGTAAGGTGACAAGGCGGGCGGAATGTTTAGACAAAAAATCATATTGCAAAAATACAACACTTTAATTTACTAATAATTTCTTGATGTAAGTTCGTCAACTTAAATTTATAATAGAAAAATACTAAATTGTATTATTTGGCAACACTGTAAACTTAACGATAAGATTTCATTTCTTTGCTATTCTCTCTTTATATACTTTTCGCCAATTGTCAGTTCGTTGTATTATCTTTTTTGAGAATGAATGGTTTTTTTTCTCTCATGTACAAGTCGGTAAAATCTTTAAATTTAAAATAAAACTAATTGAATTTTTAATGAAAAAGAACTCGTCCGATTTATTTAAGAATCATCGCTCAAAACAAATACATTTTTGTGAAATCCTTTTCGTGCACTTCTTTTTCTTAACTAAAATTTTCTAATTTATAAAGGCTATTCAACTGGTTTATCTTATTTTATCATTGCACTTTTGTTTGGGAAATATAGCTTTATTTTATTGCGAAACGTGAATGATTAAAAGGAATGACACCTGTTTTGGCACTTTTGTTTTTCTATTTGGCACATTTTGGCACTTTTTTATCCTCAATATGGCACCTCATAACTAAGGATAGTTGCCAGCCCTAATTGGAAGATTTCTTCTGTGTTTTGGGGCAACAACTTGTCTGCAGTAAAAAAGCATATAATTTGTGTTTCAAAAGTGTGTGAAAACCAATCAATTAACTTATATGATCTCGGTTCCGATATTAAATAATCAATAATCGTTGAATGTGCCATCTAATAAATAGTGTCGTCATTCTCCTTAGCTGGTTTTAAATGATGTCACAAATTGCTGGCGGAGACATGAATACAGTGTAAGAAAATTCTTTTTCCATAATTGTTTCCTTATAGAAAAGTTGGTTTCTTTTCCACCTTAGACATTCCGAATTCGTTCAAAATATGCTAATTTAAAACACAGAATTCTTTCAGTGTTCCTCCGGTGATTTTGGACATGGACTGTTTCTTCAATTTAATAGTGTTGGATTTATTTTTGAGGAAACGAAACATGTTTTGCAAGCTATGGATCATTTCTTCACTCTTTCTTCAAATATTTCTCGTATTCCAGCTGTGTGCAGGCGTTTAGTTTTTCGCATCGAGTTTTTACATATTCGTAATTTAATTTTTTTTTAATAAAATTTGGCAATAACCTTTTTCATCTATTATAAAACAACACTTACGGGGCATTGTTTATTGTAAGAACAAAATTTTTTTCTATGAACCGACATACTTTAAGCATTGTTGACGCTATTTCCATTTGAATGAGGAAATAGCGTCAATGACTTCATTTCCAAATTTTTGTTGACTTTATTTCGCTTTTGAAAAGGTAATAATGTCAATTGACTTTATTTCGCACGAGCCGAAACTTAACGTAACTTAATGCCACGTCGAAATCTGAAAAGTTTGTGCAAAGTTTCACATCGAGCACTTTAATTTGATGTATAATTTGTCTCTGTACGACTTGTACATCGCTGGGAATAAACGCCTTGCTTCAGAAGTAATGCTGGTTTGCTGCCTTGAAGAAGCTCTGTTATAGAGAGGAATTCGCTAAAGACGCGTTCAACAAGAGACAAGTTCAAATGTCTGACAAAATATAGAAGTGTCTTCGAAAAAAGGTCGCTATAGCGTAGTTCGCTATACATACAAGCTACCGATTGTATTTTATGGTATGTGATATTCATATCTTAATGTACTAAATTACTCACCATTCAAACTGCTCTGAGGCGTTGCGCTGATATGATAGAAAACAATATTTATGTGCAAAACTAGGCATAGGAATGATTGCAATCGAATGGTATTCGCTGTTAGACTTATCATGCTGTCGGTTTTGACGTTTTCTCCTAAATTTGCCACACCACATCCATATTTAGTATATCCGTTTCATGGCCGTTGCTCTCGAAACTGCAAAAATAAAATTTCGATTTACATAAATATTTACATTAAAAACACTGCAACAAAATGAGACGAATAAAAACAGATACGAATAAGGTATGGCAATTATGAAAGCGGAAGAGCTCTAGCATATTAGACCACCTACCATTTTGTCCCTAAACGTCACAATTTTTTACAGTGCATTTCATATTGGCTAATTTCGTCGCAAGTTAAAAGGTGTTCGCTCGCAGGGTTGCACGAGAAAAAAGTTAAATGGCTAAATGTTGACTGGCGACCAACTTTGTTGAAAGCGATTAGTTGAAAGGCCGTACAACCAAAAGTAGAATACAGAGTTGAACAATGAAACGCCTTTTTATGACGAATATTTTTATATTTTTTTTTTTTTTTTTTTTTTTTTTGATATTTTTAGCCATCAATTTTTTTCGTGCAACCCTGCTTGAGTTGAACTCAAAAGTTGCCTGAAAAGTCGCCTCGTGCGAAAGCCTCATTAGTCTAAATAAGGCCGTGGTTATGCTACCAATTTTAATTGGCAATCAAAAGAGAAAAATGTTGGTGATTGGTGAGAAGTGGTTACGCTCTGTTTGCTGATTGGGGAGCACAGGGTTGCTTCTTTTTCCATTTCATACAATTTCGCACACAATGGCAGCACTGAAGTAAAAATGCAACTAAACATGCATCAAAATTTAAGTCGGAAAATGAAAAATGGAAGAACAACTTAATATTTTTTCTTTCTTTAATATTTAATTTTTATAATAATATTTTTTTTTTAATATCTACTTTATAATAATAATGAAAAAATATTTTTTACTATTCTAGTATTTAATACTAATACTTTTTCGCAAAATAGCGTATTGACACCCTGAAAAATTGGCGTGCTGGCTGTTCGGTTTACCCAGCAAATCGTGCTGGCTGTTCGATTTCGAAAATTCTCTCACTCCGTGCTGCACAACAATTGCACGGTGATTGCCAATCGAAATTGGTGGCGTAATCACGGCCTAAGGAGTTAGCAAAAGTAAAACTGTGACTGTGTTGGTGAGCACAGGAGCATGAGCAGCCCGGTATGAAATTGGTTGAGTTGAAAAAAAAATGGCGTAACCATCTTTCCTTTTGATATGGATGGCTCTGTTCTCTCTCATCTTAGCAAGAAACTGTTTCTAAGATGCCTATGACAGACAAAACTTAAAAATCTATTGTAAACTTAATAAAACTGTATTTTAAGGAGAAGGGGATTTAATTTACGACTATGACTATGGGCCAAAATATTTACTATTTATAAATTTTTTATTATTTATCAGGAAGTAGGGATGGGGAGTAACATCGATACATCGATGTTTCGATGCATCGGAATCGATGCTAAAATACATCGCCAGAAAAACATGGATATATCTATGGTTTCCGATGTTTCAAACTTTGTTAGCTGAAGTCACATTAAAAGGAAAATTTAATACATTTAAATTCAAACTCTCTGTAATTCAATTAGAATTACATATGGATGTATTTCCCTGTATTTATTTACCATTCCTTTACCCTTCCTATGAATAGAATAGAAATGCATTCCGTCGTAAGTTCGCTGAGTCTAAAATTCCAAGGCACAATTTCGATGAAATTTCAACGGGATCCAGGTTCTTTTTTAATGACGAAGTAAGCATTTTTAATATCGAAAGATAAGACTAAACTCGGAATTTCTGAATGTTCCTCAAAAGAATCTATACCAACGGTGGGCAAACGCGGCTCTTTGAGTCAAATGCGGATATTTGCTTAGCAAAGTGCGGCTCCTTTTACTTTCTCTTTGCTTAGAACATTTTGGCCCATTTTACTTTTTTAAAATACAAGTTTCTTTGATGGACATTCTTTTCCACTGTGTTGCTTTTTTATTTTGTTCTTTTTTATACACATACACTGTCGGCCGCTGTGGTGTAGTGGTAAGCAGTGCGCGCTTCCACTCCGCAGCACCTGGGTTCAAGCCCTGGTCAAAGCAACATCGCAAAAAAATTTAGAAAAAACGTTTGTTCTTAACAGCGGTCGTCCCTCGGCAGGCAATGGCAAATCTCCGAGTGTATTTATGCCATGAAAAACAGCTTCTCATAAAAATACAATCGCCGTTCGGAGTCGGCGTAGAACTGTAGGTCCCTCCGCTTTGTGTGACAACGTCAAGGCGCACGCCACAATTTGGAGCAAAAGCTCGGCCAAACACTAACATATGTGTAAGCGCCAATCTATTATTATATTATTATATATACACATACGCAAATTGAGATCGGAACATTACCCGCAATTGAAGAAAGAAAATTGGCTTTCTGACTTAATGCTCTTTACCAACATAATTGATCATTTGCAAAACTCGAATTTGTCTCTACGAGGTGAGAATAAAAATGTTTTTGATTTGTCGCAAATTATTTTAAGTTTTGAAGCTAAACCACGTCTTTTTATTCATGATCTCAAAAAAGTTATATTTAATCATTTTCCATTGCTAGAAAAAAAATATTGCGCATGATTTAAAAGCAGATTGTCAAAAAAGATTTGCCGATTTGATATTATTTAAATGTACGTTTACATACTTAATAAACCCTTTTTTATAACGCTTTTATCAACTTGCAATGTTGTATGTCCAGACCACCATACTATAAATATAGCAAAGGTATTTATGGAAAACCTAGTCTAGATATCAACCTCGCCGTAGGTATCATATCAAAGACATACAATTAGAAAATCTCCAGAGATAGATGTCGCCTCGCCAGAAGAAGTTAAAAATATGCACTACATACGCTACAGGAAATGGACGACACGCCATTTCTTTAAATGAAATTAATTGCTGCTATATGTATGTATGTACATATGTAGGCATATACTAAATGTGAACAAACAACATTTTGCTTGCATAGTCTTCTATTCTCTTTTCACTGCAAGTTGAATTATTTTAGTATCTATTGCAAAATTTTATACAGACAAGACTAAAAAGTATAAAAAAATTTAAAAAACAAAAAAAAATTTTAATGTACCACGCTTTTATAAATGGACTAATTTTAGAAAATAATATTTCTCAGTCCCATAGAACTTAGTTGCGTTCGATAACAAAATTAGCCAACACTAGCCAACAATCAAAATCAAGAGAGTAAGCGAAAATTCTCTCCCAAAGAGATGAAAAAGCAAAAAAGTAAACGAACAGGAAATTAGCCATTACTTGCAAAAACCGGAAGAAGAAGACACACCAGCTGACTTTGTTTATGTTTTATTTGTAAACAAACTGAAATCCATGTTGTCTCCATAGAAGGAAAAAGGAAAGTGAACGTTCAATGTTCCCAGAAACATTTTTAGAAGTAAAAACTAGTTGGCGCTATCATAAAGTCACATAGCAGGCAGCCTAAAGCATATAAATACCAAAACCCGGAAAATGCAATTTTGCTTGTTTACAAAAATTGCAACCATATGTTTTGTGATCATATGTTTTCGTGTTGGATAATTTTTGCTGACTAAAATTTTGCCTGTACAAAATGAACGCTTCTCTGGCATCAAAATGAACGCTTGCTCTCTCAATTTTTGAGTGTTGGATAATTTTTTGTCGTTATCGAACGCCATCCAGTAAAAATTTGGAAAAACTATTACAAATTTTTGACTTGTCGAACGCACCTCTTGTTTTGATAACTTTTGATTATGAAATTTTAGCAAAAGTCATTATGAACAATTTATGAGATTGAAAATTAAAAGCGTGGGGCGCATGTAATAGGCCTGATTTGAAATTGAAGAGTAATATACATATGTATGTATGTGGGTATATTAATAACGACCGCTTAAAATCGATCTCAAATTTGTACTTTCGCTGTAGAAATTTTAGGTCTATGTTATGTATGTAGTTTGAATATTGTCAATTAAATCTAATGCTTTGTATTGCATGCGCCCCTCGTTTTTCGATTTCAATCTCATAAATTGTTTATAATGACTTTTGCTAAAATTTCAAAATCAAAAGTTATCAAAACTAATTCTATGGGACTGAGATATATTATTATTTTACAACGCTTTTATCAACTTTTNAAAACACTTTTTTCGCAAAATCTCTAAAGGGCCCTTTTATTTATCAAACAAACCGGGGTAACAGTTATTCGTCGCCACGCTGTAATTTTGTTTTTTTTTTTTCAATACCATACTCAAACAAAGCAACTGAGAGTATCTTAATTAGCTGCATTTTTTTTTTAGCGAGCGACAAAAGAACGCTCAACTCGGGTAAAATTTCCTTTTAGCTACTTAAGCAACCCTGTTGGTAGCTGGCAAGAAAATGTGATTAGTTTAACGGGATTTAGACACAAAAAGCAATTGAAATTAGTAATTATGCCAGGTATTTGCGTAATATATATACTCTTTTAAAATATAAGTCACGTATAAAAGAAGCAAAAATTTTGCTATCCACTTTCCCATTAACAATTCACAATAGAGCAGTTTTTTCACTTACCAACACTA
>NW_016157173.1:5317-11844 GCF_001687245.7 Rhagoletis zephyria | reverse complement strand
TCAACCTAGTCTAGATATCAACCTCGTTGTAGGCATCATATCAAGGAGATACAATTAGAAGAAGTCGCCCCGCCAGAAGAAGTTAAACATTGGGCCTAAATATATGCACTATTTATATACGTCACAGCGGAAATGGACCACACGCCATTTCTTTAAATGAAATAAACTGCTGCTATATGTATGTATGTACATATGTATGTATTTATACTAAATGTGAGCAAACAACATTGTGCTTGCATAGTCTTCTGTTCTCTTTCACTGCAAATTGAATAATTTTAATATCTATTGCAAAATTTTGTACAGACAAGACTAAAAAGTAGAAAATAAATAAAATAAAACTTTTTAATATACAACGCTTTTATAAGTGGACTAAAAAGTAGAAAATAACATTTCTCAGTCCCACAGAATTTGTTTCGATAACTTTTGATTTTGAAATTTTAGCAAAAGTCACTATATACAATTAATGACATTGAAAATGAAAAGCGTGGGGCGCATGTAATACACTTGAATTGATATGAAAAGTAACATATGTATGTATGTGGGCATATGAATAACGACCGCTTAAAATCGGTCTCAAATGTGCACTTTCGCTGTAGAATGTTAAGTAGTTTGAGTATTGTCAATGAAATCGAATGCTTTGTACTGCATGCGCTCCACGTTTTTCGTTTTCAATGTCATTAATTGTTTATAATGACTTGCTAAAATTTCTAAATCAAAACTTATCAAAACAAATTCTGTGGGACTGAGAAATATTATTTTCTACTTTTTAGTCCATTTATAAAAGCGTTGTATATTAAAAAGTTTTATTTTATTTTATTTATTATGTAATATAACTTAGAATGAATTTACAATATCCGAAATACTCTCTTTTAAAAAAGCCGAAGAAGAGTTAGAGTTTTTGGAATTAAAAGAAGATAAGGCACTGCAAATGCAGCATAAAGCTTTGCCATTGCTTGAATTCCGGCAACAAGGACCAGATTTAAAATACCCGCTATTGAAAGCAGCTGCGTGCCGTATATTTTTCATTCCATTCCAATGCAATTCGTAAAGTCAAAACAGCTGGTTTGGAATTTGCGCAAATCCCTAAATTTAATTTGATGGTCTGGAAGTTAAAATATTAAAATGCGACTAACTAAACTTATACGAAGTAAGTAATTATTCGTTTAGTCAGTGTACTGTGTCAGGATAATACTTCAGGATTTGTTTTCTAACGTTTTCAATTTTATACTTCTGAATGTAAACAAAATTTCTATCAGCTCTTTGTCTAACTTGCAAGTTTCTGCAAATTTTCTGTTCGCGTACTATTTTATACATTTTTCTCTTGAGAGATGACATTTAGCCGGAATTTTGCAGTTGGCCATTTTTTACTGGATATTTTAAACGAACGTACCTATTGACTAACAAACATTTAACAGAATTGATACGAACGGCTTTAACTGACGTAAAACCAGATATTGAAAGTTTAGCCAAAGGGGTGTTTTGAATTTTCTTTAATATCTATCTTACGTACGTTAGAATAATAATAAAATTAGTGTTTTCCATTTCCAAAAATAATTTTGTTTAAAAATAAAATTTTTGTTTTTGTTGTTTTTTTGTGGCTCTTTGTAGCGTTAAGAATTTACGTGTGGCTCTTTTCGGCCTCGACCTTGCCCACCCCTGATCTATCATAGTATAAAGGAAAGTCGAGATTCTTTGTACGCGGTAATCTCGAAAACTACTGTACGGATTTTGACGAGATTTTCTCTAATATACTCTCTATCGATAGGGGTGGGACCTTTTTTATTCAGAATATTAATAGGGTCGCCACCTGTCTAAAAAACTATAAGATCTGCACCGTTCGTTGGATTACAAAAAATTAGGTGTCAAATGAAAGCGATGAGTCTCTAGAAAATCATTAGTGTATTATTTTTTATTTTTTATATGAATAGGGTTGCCACCTGTTTAAGAACTATAAGATCTTCACCGTTCATTGGATAAACAAATGAGATACCAAATGAAAATGCATGGCCTTCGCATGTACAAAAACTTTAATTTTTTTTAGTTGCCACCTGTTTAAAATTACTATATTCTATACATAGCATATAGAAAAGGCGAGATATTTTGACCACGCTGCACGACGGATTTAGACAAGATTTTTCATGATGACATATGATTTCTTTCTCCAAATACGTAAATGTACATACATGCATATGCATACATTCAGCGTGTGGCGAAGCCTCGCGCATCCGTGGCCGGCTATAAGTAATAAAATTCATGGCCATCAAAAAAATTTTAGGACCAGAAGTCGATGTTAAAACATCGCTGAAACTGGCATCGATGTATCGTCAATTTAGCGATTTTAAGAAATTGTAAACATCGATGGCAAACATCGAATTTTGAATCTATATTATCGATGTTTCAAAAATATCGATGCATCGTTTGCATGGATCCCTATCAGAAAGTAGCTTTTGTAGCTCGCATGAAGTTCGGTTTTACATTATAATACATTCATTTAAAAAATTGCTTCAGGGTTCCAGACAGGGTGGGCAAAAACTCGGAGTTCGAGCGAGCATGCAAACTCCTGATCGATGCCTCGCAGGCAACGAGGCGCTCGCAGCTCGTACTCGTAGCCAGTGTTGCCAGGTTTTCGGCATGAGAAAACGTCCCTCTTGGTCTGAAAAAACGTCATTTCCTACCCAAAAACGTCTTTTCCATGTATGCACACAATTGTTCTTATTAAACTTTTATTGTAGACAAAGGTACGTATGTACGTAAGGTATATTAAAATGTCATTTTGACAGAGCACATTTAAAATTCATTAAAGGTACTGGCACTCTGGTAAAATAGCAGATGAGCTCAAGCAACGACAGTTGATAACAATTTGGTGAATACCACTATTGTAAACTGGTTTGAGATCATTAATATAAAAATCATGTTATACATACACTTGTGATCAGCTGATTAAGTCATCAACATTTTGATCGATTTTGGCTGTTTTTCTGTTGTTTATTTAATGTTTATTATTTTTTCATAAAAGCCTAGCTCATTATATAAGTAACACAATATAAATCCACATTTCAAACTTATAAAAAATTATAAAAAATCTGCAGAGTTTCAGCTAGATTTTCAAGGTTTAATTCAGATTTTGTAGAATTTTTTTGAGTATGCAGTTTGATAGCCCCTCAAATTCCAGGGTAATAATGTGCAAGTTTTAAGTTGCTAAAGAATCGCGTTGGTTTTTAAAATTTTAATCGGTTAATCGTTTCTGCAATTATTTCACATTGATTCTCTGAAACAAATTTTCGATGTATTCTTAAAATGCATAAACCTAAAGGTAAACTTTATAGGAAATTAAACTAACAATTTATTAAAATTAGTAGTAACCCCCGAAATACGGGTGAGTACTTAGCTCAAAATTTATTTAAAGAACTTCGTGAAAGACAACAATTAGGCTTGTATTGCTAGACACCTGATAACCCAGGATAATTTTTAAGTTCTTAAAAGACATTACTCTACTCTAAGCTTCGTGCAGTGGGCCATGAGAAAACCGTTATCTTTAAGGTATAGTCCAACCTTTCACAATATCTGGCATTAGTCTTAATCTGAAACGCAATAATCATTGAAAATTGGCGCCGTTTATGGTGAAAAGCATTTAATATCACACTTTCAAACTAAAGCTTTCTTAACCCTTTCAGTACAAACATTCAACCACTGGTTCTAAAAAATTTTAAATATGTATACCGGCTAATTTTGGATCGTTCATTTTAAAAATCACATACAAAAATGTGTAATGCTTTGAGGGTTGCGGTCATTCAGGGTCCTTTTTAATGGTCAGTGATATCCTAGGTGTTTAAAAAAGAAAGGGATCTCACCTATTTTTATTTTTTGCTTTCGTGAAATATATATCAAAACTATGAATAACACCTAATAACTTTTCCGAATCTCAATTCCGCGGAAATATGGTTAATATTTTTCAATAGATTATATTACTCGACTCTGCCGCTTTTTACTTTTTTGACAAACACGGTTAACTGCAACTGCAGCTTGCACTTTAGTTTGATTCGTACGTTTGAAGTCGTATGACTGAGCAATTATATATAGATACTGAAGGCCTGAACTACAAAACATAGCGACATGTAACACATCATGTAAGTGCCAGTTTATATCATGTCGCTTATACATGTTTTAAAGTGATATATGAAGACATTGCCGAATAAATTCAAATCAAATCATGCACCAAATTTATACATGTGAACAAAAGGAACACATGCAACATATTCAGCATAATTATTAACATTGTATATACGGGAAGAGATTTTTCGAATTTTGCAAGCTTCTACTATAGTAAAATTTATTAAACAATTACCTAATTAAAAATTTATATACCAACGGTGGGCAAACGTGGCTCTTTGAGTCAAATGCGGCTCTTTGCTTAGCAAAGTGCGGCTCTTTTTACTTTCTCCTTGCTTAGAACATTTTTGCTCTTTTTACTTTTTAAAATACATATTGCATACATATTACACATATACATACATACAAATTATACATACACTTATATACATATTTTACCCCACAGCAATTTGCCAACAAGAAAACAGCTGATCAAGAAGAGCTGGTTGGAATTTACGCAAATCCCTAAATTGAATTTCATGGTTTGGAAGTTGAAATAGTGAAATGCGACTAATTAAACTTGTAAGAAATAAGGAATTATTCGTTTAGTCAGTGAACTGTGTCAGGATAAGAATTCAGGATTTGTTTTCTTACGTTTTCAATTTTATACTTTTTACAGGTCTATTCTGCGCTGGTAACATAAATTTTGTAACCGGCAATTAAAGTGTCTGTCAATTTTTAAACCTTTTTCGCATTCTGTGCTCTCTTGTAACCGGTAAATTTGGTTACCATCTCGTAAGCTGGTAACAAAATATTGCCCCGTGAAATAAGCAATACAGGAATTTCCACAAAACTTCATAGCTGTGTTGCTGAATATTTTCACTACATTACCAACGTACCTAGAATCGCGGTGACAAGAAGTGGTAACATTTTTATACCCGAGCGCACTTTTGCACAAGGGTATATTAATTTTGTAATAAAATTGTCCGGTCACAAAATCGTCGGTAACGTGCAAAATAGACCTGTTAATGTAAACAAAATTACTATTAGCTGTTCGTCTAACTTGCAAGTTTCTGCAAATTTTCTGTTCGCGTACTATTTTCGATATTTTTCTCTTGTGAGAGAACACATGATATTTATAATAATATCCCAACGGTTTTTACCCTCCATTCCCGCCCATCCGCACGAGGGGCGCAGTCCGCATGACGTACGGAACCAGTATTTTCAATTTTTGCGCCGAGTCACGATAGGCAGGAGTTTGTTAAGTGTCGAGATCTAAAACTGTTCAGCTACAGAACTAAATTCATCAGCCGATTTTATGTCTTTATTTTAATGATTCTTATTGTAGCAAAGACCTTTCTTTAATTGAAACGTACGATTTATAAAGCTTTACATCATCTGTATACATTAAAATTTTGGAAAATTGTATATCTGTAGAAATATCGTTTATAAAAAGCAAGAACAGAACCGGGCCTAGGTGGCTACCTTGAGGGACTCCTGAAGTAACATCAATGACGTTTGTTACCCTTTGTGATCTAGCATAGAGGTATGAAGAGATCCAACGTAGAAAATTAGGTGGAAGACCAAGAAGATCAAGTTTGTAGATGAGCAACGAGTGGCACACTTTGGCCGGAATTTAGCTGTTGGACATTTTTTACTGGAGATTTTAAACGAACGTAGCTATTGACTATCCAACATTTAACATAATTGTTACGAACGGCTTTAACTGACCTAAAACCAGATTTTGAAAATATCGCCAAAGGGATCTTTCGAATTTTCTTTTATATCTATCTTACGTACAATAGAATAATAATAAAATTAATGTTTTTCATTTCTAATAATAATTTTGTTTTTATATGGCCTTATAACACTTATATTCAACAATTTTTATTGAGCTCGAGGCCGTTTTTAATGAAAAACTTATTGTGGAAAAGCAATAATAATTTGAAAAAATGGTAGAAGTGATAGCTATTTCGGAAATCACCACATTTCCTCATCAGACTTCTTTCATTTCATTTCATTTNTTATTGTGGAAAAGCAACAATAATTTGAAAAAATGGTAGAAGTGATAGCTATTTCGGAAATCACCACATTTCCTCATCAGACTTCTTTCATTTCATTTCATTTGCTTTTCCACAATAAGTCCCCCCCTGCCTTTCGTAGCGACGCCCATGCATACATATGTACATACGTAACATGCATATTTATATAACGGGTGATTTTTTTGAGGTTAGGATTTTCATGCATTAGTATTTGACAGATCACGTGGGATTTCAGACATGGTGTCAAAGAGAAAGATGCTCAGTATGCTTTGACATTTCATCATGAATAGACTTACTAACGAGCAACGCTTGCAAATCATTGAATTTTATTACCAAAATCAGTGTTCGGTTCGCTTTACGTCCGATTTATGGTCTACATAATCGACCAAGTGAGCA
>NW_016157173.1:0-3678 GCF_001687245.7 Rhagoletis zephyria | reverse complement strand
GCACCTTCCCCATTAAGGGTCCGGACATTCCAGGTGCATGCCCTCAAATCGTAGTCCTTTAAACATTTGCCGTGGTCGTCATCATAAGGGGGGGTCTCATCCGAGGCTTTGCCTTGCTTCTTCACTGGAAGTTCTTTTTACGTGGCGGGTCCCAAGCCCAGCGCACAACCCATTGCTGGGACGAATAGCGATTACGCGGCTGAAAAACAACAAAGCTGCTGGAGCTGACGGCCTGCCAGCCCAGCTATTCAAGACCGGCGGCGAGGAGCTGATGAGGTGCATGCATCAGCTCGTATGCAGAATATGGTCAGATGAACGCATGCCCGACGACTGGAATTTAAGTGTGCTCTGCCCAATCCACAAGAAAGGCGACCCCGCCATACGCGCCAACTACCGCGGAATTAGCCTTCTAAGCATAGGTTACAAGGTCTTATCGAGCGTATTGTGCGAAAGACTGAAGCCCACCGTCAACGAGCTGATTGGACCTTATCAGTGTGGCTTTAGGCCTGGAAAATCCACCATAGATCAGGTATTCACAATACGCCAAATCTTGGAAAAGACCCGCGAGAATAGGATCGACACACACCATCTATTTGTCACACAAACAGTCAGAGCATATGCGTCTTGGCACCCACGTCACTGTTGAAAGTTACAAGTTTGAAAAAGTAGAAGACTTCGGTTAAAGCGCCAATAAAGAAGAAAGAAGAAGATGTATGTACGTATTTATGTATATATATATGTATTTATGTATGTATGTACATATGCATGTATTTTGTCTTTACAGAGAAAAGTAAGTAACGAAGATATTATAATCGTTTGTGCCGCAAAAACAAAAAACAAGTAAGCACTTGTTAACCCCCCAAAATAGTTTGCTACTTGTAGCAGTTATGCTGTATATCTGAATGAAATATAATCCTTGGTGAACAAATTTATTTGTGGCCTGTTGTTCAAGGACATATGTACATATGTATTTATGTATGGATATGTAGACATGGGAAAATTTGCGTAAACAAAGAATAGAGACCGGTTAACATACAACTTTGGCGTTGCGTTGGCGTTGTCTTTCAAAGCAGCCGTTCACATATCCAAAATTTGGCAACGCTAAGGCCAACACAAAGCAGAAAGATCGTTGCGTCGGTCGCCAGCTGTTGCAAATAATTAAAATTATATGAAAGGTTTTTCCTTTTAATCAAATGAGGGCAATAAATATAATTTTTCATGTAATTATTGATATGAAATATTAATTTTTTCTCTCGTTAATATGTTAATTTAGTGGCCAAAGTAGTCTCTGCCAAGCTTCATTGTAGAACACACATTGAAAAAAAGTAATAAAAGCTCTCAAAAAAGCAAAATCGCAACAGCGAAAAAAGTGTTTGAAAAACCGCATAAACTCAAATCCGTATAAAAAAGAACCGCATAAAAAGAGACCTAAGTGTATAAGTTGAAGTTTTATAAGAAATTATTGAACATTAAAAACATTATACCTACATAGATATGTATGCACATATGTGCCTACCTAGTAGATAAAAGTGGTCAAAATAGCACGAATCTATTCTTCTGTGCATGAGAATATATACATACATATATACAAACATATGTGTATATACATAATATCTGCATGCGTGCATACAAAGCTTTACTCGAAATTCTTAGTTGCTGCAATTTTTATCCCATACATTTTTGCCGACCAAACAACGCGTTTGCCTGTCTAATCTGCTTGCCTCATTTGCCTCGCTCGTTTACTCGCCTCGCTCGTCTGCTGCTGCAAATGAGTGCCTCGCTCGCAACGACGCCCTCGCGAGGGCGGATACCGATTATTTACATTAAACCCTCGCCATTATATGCATTTCAGGTTTAGAAAAAACTTTCATTACTAATTTATATGATATCGGCTAAAACACTTGAACTTATCGCCACAGAAAAATATTATTTTATCAGTTTTAACCTTAGTCGGTCCAAGGTTCAAGAAAAATACTTTGACGGATGAAGAAGCCTATCAGGGGAGAGATTCTGTAGCCAGTTAGCGACAAGTTTCGGATCGATATCGCACTTGTTGACTTACAAATATTTGATATCAAACGTCGACAAAACCGATACCGATTCGAAAATTGTCGTTAACTGGTTACAGAATCTATCCCAGGCCTACAAAAATGATATCGTCCGATTCAGCTGGAACAAAAATGCTTCAAACAAGTAAGGGTTTCTCTGTATTATGGCATCGAACCGACATATATACATCTTTCATTTGAATCAGTAAAAAAGCTCAATTGGCTCTTACATTCGCGTTTGGTTAGGCGTTTTTTCCATATTTTTGGCCTATGTGCGCTTTTATTCGAAACCTAAATGTTTCGGTACCGAGTATCGAGAGTATTGGGTACTTAAAAGTATTGACTCAGCACATCACTACTGCTGTCTTCTCTACTATGACGTCACCAAAACAGCTGATTCTGTCAAAATCACTGAGAGCCGAGTAGCGGTATCCGCATCGGCGCCACCTCTGTATTCTCTCCACCGTGAATTTTAATGGTGATAATTTATCACTGATGCATAGTGAAAATGGAAGTACACTAAGAGAAAAAAAATTTTTAATCAAAAAACGTTCTAAATTTAAAAAAAAAATACGCATATGAAAGAATACCACCACCTCCCGTAATAAATTTTAGTATATAAATTTTAGTATTAAGTATATTCAATTCAAATAAGCTCATATTAAAATGAAGAGTTTTGCACTTCACGGATGCTTTTTAATAATTAAGTAAAAAAAAATTATTTCCATGCTGCTTGCAATGGGATGTGAACCCTGACTCTCTGGAAATTAACAAATTTTGGCAAGCATCGTTGCACCCAGCTACAGCCAGACATGTAAATGTGCTTTCAAATGTTGAGTTTGAATCTGACCGCGTGCGTGGTATGTAAGTATTATTTTGAAATACGAACATTTTAAAACGATAATTTAATAAAAAATATTAATTTTTACTATGCGTTATTTCATAACATGTTTCTAAATATTACTATTATATTATTATCTCAGTATATGTGGTAGCAAAAAATTAGCAGCTTCAAATGCAAATGCTTGCAAAAGGCAAATGCTTGAGAGAATCTACAGATCGCAATTTTGAAATTTCTTGCTCAATGTGTATTAGGCTGGGTCGATTTTGTATGGGGGAAAATAAAAGGCATTTGACCGTATAGTAATAGTAATATTATGATGTCTTAGGTCTAAGCCAATTTTTATTGGCCACGAAAGATTAATTTAAAACTTATCTTTAGCCCGCGCAATTGAATCAAAGTGTATTAATTTATAAAATTAAACTTGGGCTTGTAATATCTATGGAAGCCGTAATTGTTCTAAACAGGACGATATATCAAACTAATGGTTATTAAATTTAGTATCTCACGTTCATTTATCATTTTTCAATAAGTCTACAAATTTTTCAGATATTAAGATAAAACTTACAAAAACTATAATTTTCCCTTATGAATTTTTAATTCTTAATTATTTCAGCAACCAAANTGTAATATCTATGGAAGCCGTAATTGTTCTAAACAGGACGATATATCAAACTAATNGTGAAAAATTCAAAAAAGTGAGACGAGATTTATTTCAAACGTTTTAGTGTTTTAATGAAGTCAAAGATTAGGAATCGTTTGATAAGTTAATAGTAGTTTCAAGCATAC
>NW_016157172.1:570206-574688 GCF_001687245.7 Rhagoletis zephyria | reverse complement strand
GGTAAATTGGCCAAACTATGCCACTGCCTCACTGGGTACGCTGGAACACACTTGAATGTAAAAAACCTATTAGGAATTGTAATATTAATAACAAACAATTGTTGAAATACAAATATATTACCACAATCAGCAATTACAGCTCTCGTTAACACACAAATACGATCGATGGTTCAAAAGACGCGGAAAAACAACATTAGCGGCGGGAGAAATTGAAATGTCAAAAGCCAACAAAGCGCTATCAAATAGAGTTTTGGGCTATTCACAACTTCGAAGTACTTGAAGCGGTTGAAGCAAAGTTGCTATTAGGCTAATTTTCATACGTTTTAGTATTGTTCTATTAATTTTTGACAGTTGTCAAGGCAAAGCAAGCAAAGCCAGCTTGCATTGGGCCAACCTTAATGGTATAAATTCGACGATGTTGAGGTGAGCGAAAATGCACATTACAGCTTGTTCAACATGTATGTATGTATGTGGGCTTGGGTACAAAGGAAAAGCANTGAGGTGAGCGAAAATGCACATTACAGCTTGTTCAACATGTATGTATGTATGTGGGCTTGGGTACAAAGGAAAAGCAGGGGCCCTATTCTGTAACAGTGAGAAAAGGAAAAATGTACACTGATCTAAAACTCATTTACACAGGCAGTGTGCACTGTGAACTTTCATGCTGTAAACTACAGTGTACACTGTTGTGCTGAATGAACGCTGAATAACATTTGACAAGTCCGGTGCAAAAGGAAAAATAAACAAAACGGAAAAAATATGCAAAATACATTAATGGAATCAAATATTCTATTTAGGAGGCAGTTGCGGAGAAGAAGGAGGTAAATATACATTTTCTACTTCCGTGACTTCAATTATAACTACTTTATGTATGTACATAGGAATACAATGATGGAAAATCGAAGGTACCTGCGTGACACTCAAGACCCATTCGCAGTCAGTGAAGAGCGATTTAAAGAGCTTTATCGCTTTCCCAAACCAATTTTTTTTAGTTATACGAAAAACTAAAGCCCCGTTTTCGAGAGTCAATGCGAAGCACATCGATTCCATTGCATTAGAGATTGCTCTCGGCGCTTCGTTTCTTCGCAACAGGAAGCTACCAAAGTTGTATTGGTCAGGACTTCCTCGCATGCTCATCCCAAAGCTCTGTAAGTCGCTGTGTCGATGAGGTGACAGAAATGCTAAATGTGGTCCAAAATGAGTATGTAGTTTTCCCCGGTGCAGCTGATGAAGCCATCGTAAAGAGTCAATTCTATGAAGTGTGTGGCTTTCCGGGAATTTTGGGTGTGATGGACGGCAGCCATATTAAGATTGTGGCTCCGAAAGCTGATATTGAAAGCGCCTATTACTGTCGGAAAAGTATTTTTTTTTATCAATTTGGATAGTAATTAAATACATTAAACTTAATTAATTATTAGGAGGACACTCTATTAACTTGTTGTTAATCTGCGATTCAAAGTATACAATAAGATATGCGAACGCCAAATTTCCGGGAACATCTCATGACTCTTATATATGGCGCTGTACACAACTACAAAATTATCTAAAATAAAAATATTTAAGAGGAGAACGAAACTTCTGGTTATTACGCGACAGTGGATTCGCTCTCCAGCCTTGGTTAATGACACCAATTTCCGAAGCATCAAATGCTGCAGAGGAGCGCTATAACATAGCACCAGTGTTGCCACTTGAAAATATTTTTAAGTACCAAACAGCCTACCAAGTCAGTTTCCAAACTACCAAAATTTTGTTCATCATTAAAACACGATTTCTTGAATTTACGGGGTTTTTAGCTACACAAATTGGCAATAAAAATTAAAACTAATATTGTTTGCAGTATTGGTTATCAATTCACACCAACATTTAAGGTTAAACAAAAGGAATTCGCGCCTTTAAATAAAAGAATTAAGGTATTGTTTAAAAAGCGTTTGTAAAAAATGTAAAGACCTTTGAGATTGATTCAATTCATATCATATGTGTGTGAAAAAACAAAAACATTTTATTTATGTATATCCGATCAGTTTGTATTTTGTGAAAATTTTTTAGCTTGTGATAGGCTTGTCTGATCTGTTCTTTTAGTGTAAATAAAACGACGTCGTTTCACTTACGGCCCAACGTTTGCTAATCTTCTTAGCATCTAAATAACAAAAAAGAAGACACCGATGACATTTCTGCCGCCTACTTGGTATGCTTATAGAATTCAAATTTAGTTTTTAGTTTAGACAAAGCTACCACAGAAGGTGGTATGGATTAAAGTAGATTTAGTTAATTTAATGGCGAATTTTATGTGAGTATTTTTTGTGTTCAATAACTCAGATGTTCTTTTGCAATTTTTATATGTACTTATGTATATGTATGTGTATTTGTTCCTTTATCTATCATATATATATGTATGTATTTATATTTTTGTAACAGATAATAAAATAAACACGCCCCTGAAGATGCTAAGAAGATTAGCGAAACGTTGGGCCGTAAGTGAAATAACGTCGTTTTATTTACACTAAAAGAACAGATCAGACAAGCCTATCACAAGCTAAAAAACATTTTATGCATTTCAATAAAAAATTTACAAATTTGTTTTAATTTCCATACACTCAACCTTTTTTACCAATACACCCACACTTTGCAAATTGCCTATCACCAATTTTTCTTTCAAGACGATAGGTAATTTCTCGTTCTATTTTAACAGCTAACCAGTCATAGCTTTGGTGAGTGAGTGAGTTTTCGTTTGCAGAAAATTTTCTGCTTAATAAAATATAGAAAAAAAAAGAAATCTTATACGTGTTAGCAAATTGAAAGCATTGTTTTGAACGTGTAAACGCAAATTAAGCGAACAAATTTTAATGTCCAATTTGGTTGTATTTTCAGAATATATTTGCCTACCAAAAGCTTAATCAAACCAACCAAGCTACCAACGGAGAATGAAGCTACCAATTTTGGTCCAATTGGACCAAAGCGGCAACGCTGCATAGCACATAAAAAGAATCGATGTATTGTTGAACGTTGTATAGGAGTATTGAAAGCACGGTTTTGTTGTCTTTCTTACGAAAGGTGTTTATACTATACGCCAGAAAAGTCAGGGAAAATAATTAATGCATGCATTGTGTTGCACAATATTTTNAAGGTATCTGTAAAAAATAATGTTCTTAGTAACAAATAATTGTTTAATAACATATATTTTAACTAAAATTCACAATTATACTTGCTGGCACAACAAAGAATGGCGGGTATATTTGCGCGCATTGAAAATCAGCTGACTACTATGACAGCGTTCAAAGCTACCATTAGGCCATAAAAGCCTTCAAAGTAAAGCAAAGCAAACTAAAGTAAGCAAAGCAAGCAAAGCAAGCGTGCATTGGGCCAATACCTTTAATCTCAAAACCAAACGAGGACTCCATCACTTCCCGGATTTCAGCTACCACGTTTGTTGTTGTTCTGAAAATAAATATGTGTAAGTTTTAATTTGGTAAATAAAATACGAAATTTGTGTATAAGCATATGTGAAATCATACTTACTGCCTGGGTGCCACCGTTTCTTTTAAAAAAGACAAGGCTTCTAAATAAGCCCAACTACGCCTGAACGAAGCAGCACTTCCTCTCGGCTGCTACTGGACCTTTAGCTCGACTCCAAAGCGATCCCTCAAGGACTTCCACCGCTTTCGACAGTTTTCCTCTACGAAGTAAAGTCATATAGGTTCAATTTACAGTTTGTTTAAATGAGAGCATGCTTTTAATAAATCTTACCTGTCTCCCCCAAGGCTGCAGCAATATCCCGCCAAGCTGCTTCCTTCTTCACCCGGTCGCGGTAGCACAACTGTCTCTTGTCTCAAAGGCAATTATGCTTTTCGACTTCGGAGATGAGACTCTCCTCAAACTTTATGCTACTGCCTCACTGGGAATACTGGAACACACTTGAATGTGAAAACCCTGTTAGGAATTGTNATAGTAAACACGTATTTTAACCATTAATTAAAAAAACAATATTTTCGTTTTAAATAAATTTTAATGCACATGTAATTCAGTGTTCCTTCTTTTCAAATAAATAATTAGTTTGGTATGTACAAAAAAGCTAAGTATTTAGTTAGTATATAAAGTTGAAAAAACATTGTGGTGGTAGGTTTATTATAATTGAATATGTACAAAATTAAAAATGAATTAAATTCATTTGGTTCTATTACTATTATTATTATTAATTGTATTATTATAACCATCATTATTGTTATTATCATTAATATTACTACTTATCATATTCAACAATTTTATAATGAGCTCGAGGCCATTTTTTAAATGAAAATTTATTGTGGAAAAGCAACAATAATTTGAAAAAATGGTAGAAGTGATAGCTATTTCGGAAATCACCACATTTCCTCATCAGACTTCTTTCAGTAGGATTCGAACCGACGATCCCACTGACTCAGCCAGTTGCCTATGCACCGTGCTAAGACGCCTTGTAAATTATCGTTTGCTTATTTCCACTATTTT
>NW_016157172.1:560016-567861 GCF_001687245.7 Rhagoletis zephyria | reverse complement strand
GATCGTCGGTTCGAATCCTACTGAAAGAAGTCTGATGAGGAAATGTGGTGATTTCCGAAATAGCTATCACTTCTACCATTTTTTCAAATTATTGTTGCTTTTCCACAATAAATTTTCATTTAAAAAATGGCCTCGAGCTCATTATAAAATTGTTGAATATAATTGTTAAAAGGCCAAAAAATAACAAAAAACAAATTACTACTTATTATTATTTTGATTTGAGACTTTCATGTATTTTAAATAACTTAATTATTTATTAAGTATAAAATAGCTCAGTATTTAGTATGTACAGTGGGTGAAAAAGTTCTAGCCGCACCACATTTTGACAAGTTTTAACATTTTTTTGTTTGTTATTTAATTTTGGTAATCTTTTTATAAAAATGTAGTTTATTCTTTAACAAGAACCGTGTAAATCCAAGTTTCAAACTTTGTGCAATATTAAAAAAAAATCAGCGAATTTTCCACTTGAATTCAACATCTTTCAAAGAAATCTAATTAAAAAGCACGACATTTTTACGAAAATTCGAGGGCGGCTAGAATTTTTTCAACCACTGTATGTACATATATTAAGGTAAGAAAGGTATTATTATTATAAATATTATTGTAAAGGTGTGATTACTATTATTAATTCAGTCTTTAATTTAATTTAAATAACTTAATTATTTAGTATAAAATAGCTAAGTATTTAGTATTATGTATGCATGTATATAACGGTAGGAAAGGTAGTATTATTATAAATTATTATTATATATCAAATTATTATAAATATTATTATGAAGGTATTATTACTATTATTATTATTTTTTTATTATTACTAACATGAATATATTATCTACGCAATATAATTATCACTCTGAAATGTGGCCTGCCTTTCCATAATTTCTAGTCTTCTCAAATCAATCTCATGTTGTCTGACTCTCCATTTAATTTCAGCTTCATGTTTCTCCCTTTCCAATTCATTTTTTTCTCTTAACAATCTATTATTTTCCTCCATTAGTTTTATCTTCTTTTTTTCAATTTCCAAATATTCAACTTCGATCGACGAATTTGATCCTGAAGTGCGTTTTCTTTTTCGTGTCGACGATCGAAACATCGAGGACGACTGTGGAGGAGTTTGGGGCCTAGGGGGTAACGGAGGTGTTTGTGGGGCAGCTGGAGGTAATACCTCCTCGGTATTATTACCCTCAGTGTCGCTCGCAAGAAACTGCAACTGCATCTCCTCTTCATGGTGCTTTTAAGTTAAAAAATTCAAATTGGATACATATTCTTTGATACATATTGAAATATTCATATTATCCTTAAATTTAGCATTTCAGGAACACTATCATGTCCTGTGACGACCACTGGTGCCATAAGTTGCAGAACCAGTTTTTAATATCGGTCGCTTCCTTTGGGCGTCCAAGTCCGTTGCTTCCGGTTTGTTGCAATGATGCCCTTCGCAGCACCTCCCTCTCTTTTATATGACTTCTGTGAAAGATCTAGCATTTTAAGACATTCTAAAAGCTACAATTACTCACTCACTTTTGATCTGCCCAATACTTGCGCCATTTTGAAGCGTCTTTAGCAGCACCTTGTAAGCCGTTAAGGGTGGCAGCGAGATCACTCCACTTCTTTGCTCTTAAATGTGCTCCATCTACTGATTTAAATCTGAAAAATATTTGGGTAAATAAAACAAAACAAATATTTATCAATATTTCACATACCTATCATTGGCAAACTCAATATTTGTTTCCATGTATTCAACTAAATAAATCTTTTGCTCATTTGAAGCTTTTTTAGCTTTATTTTCCATCTTTTTATTTATTTTACAACGATTTTTAGTTTAAAGACAACCGAAAATTTACCAAACGCACCCAACAAAATGCCGTGAGTTTTTTGACAGCCAGTGTACACTATTTTGACAGCAAAAATACACGCTCACTGTTACAGAATCGAAACATTTGAGTTTATACATTTTCAAGTGTACATTTTAAAACTCACAGTTAGAGAATAGAGGCCCAGCAGTCGTTGAAGGTGTGTTAATTATAGCATTTTATTCATAATTGGTTTTCAGTTAATTAAAAATATATTTTATACCATACATTTTCAGCTGAATGTGCCCTTTATATTTGTGCAATTGTTTTGGATGGATGCCCTGATCCATCAATAAAATACCAGTATCCCAAACTGAGCCAATTGCATCAGGTCATTTCGCATTTAACACGTTGCAGATATGTATATCTCTGACAAGTGCCAGAATTGAAATCAAAATGCACAACCTTCCGAATCCATACAGAAATCCAAATATAAGGTGTGAGGAGTTAATACCATTATCGTTAGTGAAACGCTGTGATAGTAATTTTTCTTAAATTTCCTTCCTTTTTTCTTTTCATTCCTTTGCAGTTACATTAAGAAGCTAATAGAGGACAGAGCTGTAGATTATGAATGCACCGTTTTGTATGTAAAATTTGAGTATGCAATGAAATCTGTGTTCGTATGGAATAGTAGCTAAGGTCAAAAGGCTGGCTTTAGTAGAAAGCGGCATTCGCAGCATACCCTTACGAATGACTCACTGGCGCCGAGCCGTTGAAGAAATTTTGGCAAATAAACGTGCAAGAAATAGTTCCGATATTAGCAAGTCAATATTCTTGTTAAGTCTCATCGAAAAATTCCTTGTGGTGTAAAGAATAAAGGGAATGCCGGATTATACTAAAGCCAGCTTCCCCACATAAGCTACTACTCCATATGAACACAGAAATATAAATGTATCTAAAACTAAATAACTCAAATCAAATTGGATTGCATTTGCATAATATACCTAAAATTGGAATCTGTTTTGATTACAATTAAAATGGGTTGTTTATATTTTGATCGAAAAAATACAACTTGCATTTATTTAGATTATAGTTTTGAAAGAAATTGATTGCAATCGTAAATTGTAACAAAATTGTTAATAGAAATCTGCCTTAAATTTATGTTCCCCATGTAACGGTTATAAAATACGCTAAATCCGCACTATCTGCATTAACAATAAATATAAATTGGAATATTTCAAATAAAACGATTCATATTTATTCGTCTAATAAGAATTGTTTCTTTATTGAAAGTATTTAATACTGAATAATGTAGTGGGTAATGTTTAAAAATGAATTCTCAATATGTCCGCAGCTCAGGTTGATTTTAAGAAATCCGTTTAAATTTTTCGAATTACATCTACTTGAATATAGGATAGCTAGGCTTGCATACAGACGGTAGTTCCGTAAATATTTAAAATATGTTAGTTCATTCAATATTTACATCTGGGCCAATATATAATAACAAATATAGCCGAAAAACAAAGTTTCGAGTAAAATGAGTTTTTATAAAACAACGCCCCCCCTCCCCCCCATAAAATTCCGATTAATTTTAAATACGAAAATAACGATATTTTTTCACGGGGAAGTAATTTTTTTCATATTCCTTGTTTATACCTACCAGAGAGCTGCATGGATACACTAAAATTACATTTTAAGTCACTCGCTTTCTTTTCACATCTGCACACACTCGCACTCATTTATTTACACACATAACGAGCGATAGCATTGAAAAAACATTGTCGGTTGAGTGAGTAATTCACACTATCAAGTGCTCGATTCAAATAACAAGTGCTCGACTTGAAAAACAAGTGCATGGCATAACTGTTGTAATGAAAGTATCAAAGAAAAGANTCACTCGCTTTCTTTTCACATCTGCACACACTCGCACTCATTTATTTACACACATAACGAGCGATAGCATTGAAAAAACATTGTCGGTTGAGTGAGTAATTCACACTATCAAGTGCTCGATTCAAATAACAAGTGCTCGACTTGAAAAACAAGTGCATGGCATAACTGTTGTAATGAAAGTATCAAAGAAAAGACATTTGTAAAGACAATTTTTGTTAATTTTATTGGTTTCCTAACTGCATATTATAATGCAAAAATATCAACTGATTAAGGGCATCATCATTTGACAAAAGGTGGCCTCTTTTGTCAGAAATAACATTTCCAGCAGAAGAAAAAACTCTTTCTGACGATGCGCTAGTTGAAGAGTGGCTATTACTCTATGATTGAGTTTATGCAGCAGCGGCATTTCGCATTTGTGTACCTCCCACTAATTAATTATATCGAAGTCCGTATGAAAATATACCTCAATATTTTCATATCGCCGCAGCTCTGCAGTAGCTTTATCAGTTCTGCTCACAAAGGTAGGTTGTTTAAGAAGACCTGAAAACAGCTCAAAGTTGTCTGAAGGTAACAAAGGTGTATCCGCAATTTGTGGTTCCGTTGTACTGTCAGAATTCTCAGTTAACGTTCTCATAATTTGTAAACATTTCTCTTTTGTGTACCTTTGCTCAGATTCGGTAAAGTTCTTGAGCCCTTTTGCTGGCGGGTATAAAAAAAGCACAATTTTGCGCAAATCTGTTAGTTTTCAACAGAAACTGTTTTTAAATAATAAAGCAACTTATTTTTCAAGTCCCTTATAAAGCCGATGTCTTCTGAGGTAACATTGCATTTCTTTTGTAGACTAATTATATAAATGTACGTCAGGTGCATAACTAAATAATTTAGTAAACCTAATATATTTAAAAAAATACTTCATCAATATCCATTTTTTTTTTAATTGTCGTATTCTCCTAATTGTTTGAAGTCAATTTGTGTCATTCGATTGCTCGACTTGCTTTTCATAACAGCATTTTTCACTTGCTTGACTTGATTTGGAAAGAGTATATCAATGCCATATTTGAAATCAAATGAGTACACTGCAGCTAAACATTGATTTCAAAACTAACTATGAATCTCACTGTTTGTACTAACCTACTACTAACCTTATAGAGTTCACAGCAATGAGTTCATACTGTTTAGATGGAAGTGAGTAAACTTATGCTGTTGTCTGATACCTACACAAGAACCCCATTAACAACAAGTAATTTTTAGCAAAAAAAAACCGACTTCAACTCTAAATAAACCGACTTCAACTCTAAAATAATATATTTATATATATATATGTATATATCTCATGATCCACTGATCGGATCTTAACCACATTAGTATGGAACCACCTCTGAGACACTACCTTTCCGATGCAAAAAGAATTACCGAAATCTGTTGACGTGGTCCAAAGTTATGCGATAACACACTTAAAAAAAAAAATATTCCGACGAACTGATAACCTCCTCCTTTTTTGGAAGTCGGTTAAAAAACCGTTTGGACTCAACATATATTCCTTTACTGCATTTATACCCCTCTTCATAGCGCACTCGATGAAGTCGTGTTCAAAAGTATACAAAATCTGCTATTTTTATACGTCATTTTTTTATAAATAATGGAAACAAACAATAATTGTAATTTATTATAACAATAATTCAAATTTAAAACGGGATGTATAAAGAAAACCAGCCTATTTTCACTTCACGTCAAATGAATGATGCGTTTATACTTGTTTTCTAACTGATGTGAGAAACAAAAAACCGATTTGAAAACAAATTGAAGTCAATACACTTTACTATTTCAACGTGTTTTGAAATTTAGTTTATGCATCCGTTTTTAATCACAGCGAACTGGCTCAAAGCGCTTTATGTGTCGGTATAAAGAAGGTAATAGAGCCTTTTGATTCTTAACAACATACATACATTAGACATTTTATTTAACTGTTCAAATGGTAACAATTACATATGCCATAAAAGTTACTATACATTAAATTATTGTTTTATAAAAGTACACTTTTTCAATTTCATTTTAATTTAGACAGTGGAAATATTTTCATTTTAAAAATGTATCACATATTTTTGAAGATTTTCAAAGCTTTCAAAAAATAATGCAGAACACAGAAATGAGCCTTAGGAGTAATAAATAAGCAATTGCTTTTCTTAAAATTTCAGACCTTTTACTCGATTTTTTCAAACAAATTTAAATAAAAGGTCTGAAATTTTAAGAAAAAGCAATCGCTTATTTTTGAACTATGTATTTTATATACTTATTTTCTGTCTCAAAATGGCTTCTCGGTCATGCGGTGGAGTAAATTGAAAAACGAAAAAGAAAAATATTTTAATAGAAATTTGTTTAAGAAACCAATTTAGTTAATAAAAAAAAGAGATTGAACATTAATAATGACGATAATGCTTCAGTAGACGCCAGGCCAATAACGTAAATCATCAAACAAACATTCGTTAGCGGATGCGGAAAACATCGTCCCAACTGTACGTTTGCCTCCAATTTCTTTTATTAATAATTGAATAATTTTAATTTAGTTTATTTCTACTTTCGCTTAAATTAATCAAAAACCAAACTAGACACAGAAAAATGCAGCGATTTTGAGTAAGGAATACGAATTTATGTTAAATGTCATTAAAATTATTTGTCATTGTATTGGCCCTGAAGAAGACCATAATAAACGGTCAAAACGTCGGCAAAAAAAAAAATAAACAAGTAAGAAAGTCTAAGTTCGGGCGGAGCCGAACATTAAACACCCGGCGCAAGTATTAAATATATGTTTTCCACCTTTCCGAAAGCTACCGCTACATGATAAGCCAGGGTTTATAAATTTTAAGTAAATTAGCGTCCTTAAATTTCGAAATATTGAAATTTCAAGCATTTCTGAAATTTACCGTTATATGAAAAGCGGCCGTAATTTTAGTCCGATTTCAACAATTTTCAACGGTTTGCTTTTATGTGGCAAGCACAATAACAGTACCGACTTTGGTACAAATTGGTAGAACGGCTACCGAGATACATATATGTGATCATAAGTGGGCGGTGCCACGCCCATTTTCCAAAATTTTATCACAAACATATTTCTTTGTTAAGAATTGTTGCAACCATCAATTTAAAAAAAATTAGCTTTAATATTTGACGGGGGCAGCGCTCGTACGTGCGCTCCAAGCGCTCATAGAAGAGATCCTTGGATGCCTCATCCTTCTCTTCCGTCGGGGCAAGGGGTCAGATGAGCGAGATGTTGAAGAATCTCGCTTTGATGCGGATTGTGGCTAGACGCTTGTCCACCGGGGTGAACGACAGTACTCGGCGACGGAGTCTCTCTCCCACCACAAATCCAACTCCGAATTTGCGCTCCTTTACATGGCAGCTGTAGTAGACGTCGCAAGGCCCCAGACATTGTTTGCCTTGCCCCGTTCAACGCATTTCTTGGATGGCGGTGATGTCAGCTTTTGTCCTTACGAGGACATCAACCAGCCGGGCAGAGGCACCTTCCCCATTAAGGGTCCGGACATTCCAGGTGCATGCCCTCAAATCGTAGTCCTTTAAACGTTTGCCGTGGTCATCATCATAAGGGGGGGTCTCATCCGAGACTTTGCCTTGCTTCTTCACCGGAAGTGGTTTTTACGTGGCGGGTCCCAAGCCCAGCGCACAACCCATTGCTGGGACGGGGGTGGTTTCGCAACCAAATACACGTTTATATAGCGAGCCGCTTGCTCCAAGCAGACACCCGCTTGCAGCCGCACCTACTGGTGAACAGACGCTGCAGACTTCAGTGAGCCCTTAAACCGAATAAGTCAGAGTGGCCCCACCGAAGCTCCCTCTCTTTCTGCCGTGACCCAAGGCTCCACTCGGATTGGTTACCGCATCTCGCACATGGGTTGCTCACGTTGCCCAGAGTGCGCGAACGAGGACGCAAGAGTCGGGATTGAGTATAGCCATGCAACTGTAACTGCATACCCAGCGCAATGACTATACCCCATTGCACTCCACACTCTCCACTTCAATGCCAGGGTGGGCAAAGAAGGGATCTTTGGAACCACCGTCGGAAAATTCAGCCTCCACGACGAAACGTCCGACAACGGATTGAGGCTGATCGACTTCGCCGGGGCCCGAAACATGGTAGTATGCA
>NW_016157172.1:546541-557521 GCF_001687245.7 Rhagoletis zephyria | reverse complement strand
GACGGACGGACAGACAGTCACCGCTTAATCGATTTGTCTTTTCATTCTGATCATTTATGTATACATTTGTCTATATCTATCTCTATTCGTTTTGCCTGTTACAAACAACCGTTATGTGAACAAAGTTATAATACCCTTGTGCACAAATGCGCTCGGGTATAAGAAAGCATTTTTCTAAGCATTGCACTGCATATCCGAAAACAACACGTGGTAAATATACGTGTAGCAAAATTCAGGTGGGTATATTTCAATAATAATAATAGATTGGCGCTTACACATACATATGTTAGTACTTTGCTGAGCTTCTCCTCCGATTTGTGCCGTGCGCCTTGATGTTGTGACACAAACTCGAGGGATCTACAGTTTTACGCCGACTCCGAACGGCGATTGTATTTTTATGAGAAGCTGTTTTTCATGGCAGAAATACACTCGGAGGTTTGCCATTGCCTGCCGAGGGGCGATCGCTGTTAAGAAAAAAACCTTTTTTCTAAATTTTTTGCGATGTTGCTTTGACCAGGGCTTGAACCCAGGCGCTGCGGAGTGGAAGCGCGCACTGCTTACCACTACACCACAGCGGCCGCAATTATATATATTTTAATATAAATGGGAAATATGTATTTCAAGTCGAAGTCAAATGGGAATGCTGACCTTCTCTAACATTAAGAAGGCACTAGTCTACGCAAAAAGTTAGGTGAAACACATTAAAAAAAAGAATGCTAGCATTATTTCGCCCAGCTCACCTAACCGTAACGAAAAGCCGGCATGGTGGAATGCCCCTCCAGACTTGTAGGGTGAACAGAGCTTCGCTTCATCCACTTACTGATCTTTCGGTCTCAGTACACCCCACTGCAATGCAGCAAGGGGCAGTCATCACTTGCCCCCTGAGTCATGTGGGGTGACTGAGAACCCGATAGTCAGTTCTGGTTTGGATTCTCAGCCCACTCCATCGCGATAGTAGGGGCTCAGGTGCGCCAGCGCAGGCCTATGGAATGAGCTGGGTCCAAAAGAAAAATTTTATTATTTTTTTTTCAAAGAAAAAAAAAAACAAAAAATATATTCGGCAGAAAAAAAACTAAAAATCTATGTAAACTAAACCCCACTTAGCGGCCTATTTTTCCCCAATTCCCATGCCGACATATCGGACCACTGGCAAAAGCGGAAAAACAGTTAACTACAAAAAAAATAGTGCGTTTAGCACTGCCTCACCGGGTGAATACAAAGCTCCGGAGGACGTGACGTGAATTCTGGAAGAGTCTTCGGTCACTGACCAAGAGGGCCGATCCGAACCAGCACAATCAACTCCACTCATCGCGCCGCAACGCAGCAAGGGGCAGCAAACACATGCCCCTGGGACTTGCGGGATGGTGAAGCCTCATGTGCCAGTCAGGACCAGTCAACCTTACCAGACCTCAGGCTACCCCGTTGGGCGCCATCTGTTATGGTCCGCATACATTGGAAGCAGCAGTGAGTGCAGGCGGCATGACACAAAGGGAGCACTGTGGCTAGTCATGTCGGCTGGGCGAGGTTCTTGCCCTCAATACTGTTCCCTGAGCCATAGCAGAGAAAAGTCATGCCTGTCAAACATCTTCGCTTCCGTCATGAGCGGCCTGTAAATCCCTATTTCTTCTTCTTCTTTTTTGGCGCTGTAACCGCCTAAGCGATTTTGGCCGAGTTCAGCAAAGCACGCCAGTCGTTTCTCCTCTGTGCCAACTGACGCCAATTGGAAACGCCAAGTGAAGCCAAGTCCTTCTCCACTTGATCTTTCCATCGCAGTGGGGGCCTCCCTCTTCCTCTGCTACCTCCAGCGGGTTCCGAACTGAATACTTTTAGAGCTGGAGCGTCGGTGTCCAATCGAACGACATGACCAAGCCAGCGGAGCCGCTGTATTTTAATTCGCTGCACTATGTCCATATCGTTGTAAAGCTCATACAGCTCATCGTTCCATCGTCTGCGGTACTCGCCGTCGCCAACGCGTAAAGGACCGTAAATCTTCCGCAAAATCTTTCTCTCAAACACCCCAAGAGCCGCCTCATCGGATGTTGTCATTGTCCATGCTTCTGCGCCATATACCAGCACGGGCATGATGAGTGACTTATAGAGCGTGGTTTTCGTACGTCGAGAGAGGACTTTACTCCTGAATTGCCTACTCAGTCCAAAGTAGCACTTGTTGGCAAGAGTGATTCTGCGTTGGATTTCAATGCTAACATTATTATCGGTTTTAATGCTGGTTCCGAAGTAAACGAAATTCTCAACTTTCTCGAAATTGTAACTGTCAACTGTGACGTGGGTGCCAAGGCGCGAATGTGCTGACTGTTTGTTTGATAACAGGAGATACTTCGTCTTGTCCTCGTTTACCACCAGACCCATTCGCTCCCTATTTGCCTTCCTAAAATAACGAGATGAGTCAGCATTCCCATTTTATATAACACTTTTATTTATAATAATTCATCTTCTTAACCTAATTCTTAAAAGCTAAAAGTTCTTAACCCTATCATCTAACAAAAAGGTAAGTCTTCTTAATACTAGGTAAGTATGGTTTCTAAGCAATAACGACTAACGTAAATATATTCAGGTAATTCTGGTAAGTATATTGCGAAGAACTAATCAAGTTACTAGCAGGTAAATGTACATAGGTAATTAGGATTAGGGTAAGTCTGGTATGTAAGTCAGTAAGTAATTCTAGTATTTTCAAAAGTTAGGCAATAGCAGGTGAGTAGAGTAAGTAAGCCTAGGTGTGTTTAATTTAGGTATCTATTCCTCCTATATACCTGTTAATATTTGTTCTCTGATAAAAAAAAAATTCAGGTAAAAGTGTTACCGTTTTTTAAATATTTACATTGTTTTGAATTATAAAAAAATCGTGCCTTTTCATGTATTTTCTTTAACTGCACAACCAGGCTGTACTTAGTAAATTTTTTGTGTAAAATACTTTCAGATAGTTGCTTCTCCATACTCAAATGCAATGTAGTTAAAATATAAATATTAAGGAACCATCATAAAATTAGGACTATTTTGGGATTTTTAACTGTTTGATATTTTCTTCCCCAACTTTGACTATTTTTGGTAAAAAAAGTTTACTGAGCTATAACTTTACATTACATAAAAAAATTGCTCATTTAATAAAGGTTTCAGAAAGGTGCCTCTCTTACTGTTTCGAATAGAGAAAAAAGTTATAGCCACTCTTGTGGGCAAAGGACTGAGACACGCTAGAATGTATTTCATAGATTTAAGTTAAAGTTGCTCTTGTTACCGACCAATGACATGCTAAATAGTACAAAGGTACATTATTACCTGCTCCTGACATTATTTTATGTTACTTACCGGAATTCGGACTAGAGTCTATAACAAGGGCTATATCTATCAATATTTTTTGTGAAGGATGGGTTCACGTGAAATAAAATATACATGAGTTGTTTGAAGAAAATATTATTCACTTATTGATAAAATATGCTCAAATTGGCGACCTTCTACTCTAATACAAGCTCGGCACCTTTTAAGAAAATACGCTTATAGAGATCTTAAACTCAATTGGGCTATCTCAGCCGCTGCTTCATTTATTTGTTCCCGCAAATGCTCTTCGTTTTGAATTGTTTTTGAATAAATTTTGTCCTTAAGACAGCCCCAGTAGAAAAAATCTAATGGATTCAGGTCTGGCGATCGAGCGGGCCACGTGATTGGCCCGTATCGTCCAATCCATCGGCGAGGATAAGTTTCGTCTAAATGAGCTCTTACTTCACGCCCGTAGTGAGCAGGGCACCCGTCATTTTGCAGCCATAGTCTTCGCCGCAGGTTTAAGGGTACATCTTCTAAAAGACTTGGAAGCCATTCCTGAAGGAACTCTAAATAACTATGAGAGTTGAGCGTTGGCGGCAGTTTCACAGGTCCCAATATCTGATAATTAAAAATACCGCACCATAAATTTATTTTGTACCGGTACTGCGAACGATTTTCTCTCATTTCGTGAGGATTGTCTATCTGCCAACTGTGAAGGTTATGTAAATTAAAATAACCATCGCGTTTGCATGATGATTCATCGTCCAACATTTCACGGCAAAATCTAACCCTCGACAGGTAATCTCTTTCTTGTAGAGCATGAACACGTTGAATGTGGTAGGAATGAAATCGATGGTCTTTTAAAGCTTTGTGAACTGTAGTTTTTGGTATTCCCGTCCGTCTTTCCATCAATCTCACTGAAGTCGATGGACCTAGTTCCACTTCCTCTAACACAACTTCAACATCTACTATTTACGCAGGTGGCGTCGCACGAAGATGGAGCGCACCAGCGTAAAGTTAATGTAACGAAAATAGGAGCAAATAAAAGACACAGTGGTTTTAGTGCAATGAAATTAAAATCGTTTTATTTGTAAATATCTGTGAGGTTGAATAGTGTGGCACACAAGAGTTGGCTTACCGAACGTGGTGTGATGGCTGACGTGATCTCCTTGCTGTCTTCTAAGAAGTGAAAAAGTGCCAACAAACGAAAAGGGATATAGCCCACCGCACAGTAACTTTCGTTAAGTTTCCCCTCCAATAAGTTACCGTACAGTGGGGCTTGTTGTTAGCGGCTGGAAAGATAGCCGTAACTTATGTATGTGTTTGTGTGCTCTTACATCAAGTGACAAAACGCGGATTAGGGTGGTGCAATATATTTAGGTCGCGGACCTAAACATCTACCGTTGCAGGACGTCCTGTTTCGCCGCCACGTCTTCCAGGTATGCGACCTTAAAAAAGTGAAAAATGATAGTTAACAAGCATGCAAATAAGAAAGGTGTTAAAATCACTTACCTTCATATATTTCTCTATAGGTCCGGGCGAGTACTTCACGACCCGGATGCCGACGATTGGGGTATCACTCTACATAGAGTCTTTGAGCAGCTCTGGCATTACAGCAAGCTTCATCGTAAATTAGGTGAATATCCGCATATTCATACTGCGTGTTCTCTGTCATAGTATCAATAACACAATGTTCGAAGGGTCCAATTTCACAAAATCCACTTTCACTAATTCCGGTAAGTAACATAAAATAATGTCAGGAGTAGGTAATAGTGTACCTGTGTACTATTTAGCATGTCATTGGTCTATTAAATACATTCTAGCGTGTCTCAGTCCTTTACCCACAAAAGCGGCATAACTTTTTTTTCTATTCGAAACAGTAAGAGTGGCACCTTTCTGAAATCGTTATTAAATTAGCAATTTTTTTTATGTAATGTAAAGTTATAGCTCAGTACATTTCTTTTCACCAGAGATAGTCAAAGTTGGGGAAGAAAATATCAAAAAGTTAAAAATCCCAAAATAGTCCTAATTTTATAATGGTTCCTTAATATATTTTAACTGCATTGCATTTGAGTATGGAGAAGCAACTATCTGGAAGTATTTTACATACTAAGTATAGCCTGGTTTGTAGATGCAGCTAAAGAAAATACATGAAAAGGCACGATTTTTTTTAAATTCAGAAAAATGTAAATATTTCAAAAACGGTAACAATTTTACCTGAATTTTTTTGTTTACTTGGTAGAGTAATCGAACACGGTATGGATATATATGAAAACAGTCGCATACTCATCTAGAAAAATTGCGGTAATTGGAAAAGGGGGCGTGGCACCTCCCATACAAACCGAATTTTGCACACTGCATGTCATGGCAGAGTACTCGAATATGGTATGGAGATTGTAATGCGATAAAAGCATATAATTTGCAACCCTACTGAATTACTACAAACTACCTTATATGAATACGCCCTAGGCTAATCTAGTACAATTAAGAACTTAGAATTTACGATATTTGAATGCGACCCTGTCATATGTATGACAGCTGCTAGGCTTACGTCAAAATGTGAAAGATGCGCCCAACCGACTGGTAAGTCGCATAGCCAGCAGGAGCACCAGGGCTCCACGAGAAGTAAGCAGCGTGCAGAACACAAGTGCGGCAAGGAATTCCCACACTCCAGACAGCCTACACTAGGGAGCGCTAGGGCTCCATGCTATGCAGGCGTTGGCCGGCATCAGCGCCGGCGGAGCATCAGGGCTCCGCGTGAATTCAGAAGGTACGCCCGTTGAATTAACGAAGTGGAATTTTACCACTTCGACATGGCGACCGTGGGTCCGGCCCGCAAAATGGCGGCTACCTACATATATATATAAAAAAAGAATTTGGAAACAAAATGTAACAAAAAAATATAAAACGTACAAAAAAAATTAAAAAAAACAAAAAAAAAAATGAAGTAAATAAGTTGAAATAAAATTTGTTGGTGGTAGTTGCAACCATGGTACAAGTATTTAAAGCAAATTTTACAAAAATTAATAAAATAAAATAAGTTAAGGTCTCGTTAAAGTTACTAAAAGCCATTTAGTGAAAGGAGTTATTTAAACTCTAATGAAAATTACTAACAATTTGTACTAACTAATTTACTTCGTTTTTAAAAAAGCTTGTCGCGCGAATAGCAAACCGGCATTTAAATATCTGCATACATACATATACATACCTAACCAATTATGCATGTACGCTGAATTCGCCGACAAGCTTTTTTAAAAACGAAGTAAATTAGTACATATTGTTAGTAATTTTCATTAGAGTTTGAATAACTCCTTTCACTAAATGGCTTTTAGTAACTTTAACGAGACCTCAACTTATTTTATTTCATTCATTTTAGTGCAGTTTTGACAAAATTTTCTTGCTAAAAAATCTTTTGTTACACTACTTTGTTTATTCCTTTGATTGTACATGTTAAATAAAAGCTTGTTTTTAAAAAATATTTTTTTTACATTATTTTATTTTATAATTTTTAGTCCATTTATAAAACGGTTGTATATTAAAAAGTGTTTTTTCATTTTATGTACAAAATTTTGCAATAGATATTAAAATAACAAAATGTTGTTTGCTTACGTTTTGTATAAACATACATATGTACATATAGCAGCTGTTAATTTTATTAAAAGAAATGGCGTGTCGTCCATTTCTGTTGTAGCATGGCATATATTTAGGCGCAATATTTAACTTCTTCTATCGGGGCGACATCTGGAGTCGTCTAATTCTTACAACGAGGTTCATATCTAGACTAGATTGATATTTAGAATTTGCCACAAATAGCTTTGCTACACTACGCCGGCAGCTTTAACAATTTTATAGTGGTTTTACGTTCTTTGGCAAATTACGCTCTGTTAGCCATAAATCTTACTATTTTTTGACCGCCTTTGAATCAAGACCCCTGGAACATATGGGGAATTCATTTATAATTCAAATTGCATTGTCATCGTGATTGGAACTATGCTGAAAATTTCAAGTCTCTAACTTGTCGGGAAGTTAGTTTGAAATCGATTGGAAATTTCCGCGATTTCCGCGGGATGACCAAGTTAAATAAAAGCTTATAAAAATTGGGGCTATTGGAAAAAGCGGAAGTGTTCATGGTAGAGTACTCGAATATGGTATGGAGATATATGAAAACAATCGCATACTCATGGCGAAAAATTGCAGTTATTGGAAAAGGGGACGTGGCACCTCCGATACAAATCGAATTTTTCGCACTGCTTATCTCTGGAAGTGTTCATGGTAGAGTACTCGAATATGGTATGGAAATATATGAAAACATTCGCATACTCATGGCGAAAAATTGCAGTTATTGGAAAAGGGGTTATCGGAAAAAGCGGCGTGGCACCTCCCATACAAATCGAATTTTTCACACTGCATATCTCAGGAAGTGTTAATGGTAGAGTACTGGAACTTCGTATGTACAAGATATCCTAATCAATTCCTTACTCTTAGATAAAATTCGTACTATTTGAAAAGGGAGCGTGGCGCCTTTCATACGCACTGAAACTATTACGTATCTTTGTATGCACAGACACTTTTGCTAGGTTATTTAAGACGGCAATGGAAATATGCCTTCTGACCCCCTCCAAACCGTAATATTAGAAGATAAATGCGTCAATGAAAACCATGAACGTGAACTGTTGGTGAAAATGTTGGACCAAAATATTTCAATACAATAATTATAATTTGTAATTAATCAAATTTCTGTTACTCTGTTTTGTTCTTACTTTTTTTTTTTTTAAATTGTGTTACTACCTCTAATTTCTTAAAACTATTGTTCTTGGGGTTATACCCCTTTATTTTGGCTTTAGCTACTTCTCGTTTACTTTCTGAATTTTCAAAAGTTTTATTAAAAAAACCAATTATTTTTTTCCCTTTTATAAAAAAACTTTTAGTTTAGGACCGAAGGACTCACCCTTTGTTCCAGAAGGCCTTGGAGGGGGCACTGCTGTTGTTGTTGTTGCTGGTATAGTGGCTGTTGTTGTTGGTCGGTATTGTTGCGGTGTTGTGGTAGTCTCGCTGGTCGTTACGTCGCTGCGATGGTGGCTGTGGTTGCGCTTGTGGGTGCAACCGCTGCTGGCGCGGACGTAGTAGCTGCTGCTGTGTCGGCGTAGTGGTTGCCGCGTGCTGTTTCCGCTGATATGCGGTTGTGGTGCCGCGCGTTTTGCTTCCGCTGATTTGGCGGCTGTTGTGCTTCCACTGATGTGGTGGTTGTGGTTGAGCTTGTAGTTGCAACCGCTTCAGTGGCGGTTATCGCTGCTGGCGCGGATTTAGTAGCTGCTGCTGTGGCGGCGTAGGGGTTGCCGCGTGCTGTTTCCGCTGATATGCGGTTGTGGTGTCGCGCGTGGTGCTTCCGAAGATGTGGCGGTTGTATTGCCGCGCGTTGTGCTTCTGCTTATATGCGGTTGTGGTTGCAACCACTGCTGTGGCGGTGTAGTGGTTGCCGCGTGTTGTTTCTGCTAATATGCGGTTGTGGTGCCGCGCGTTTTGCTTCCGCTGATATGCGGTTGTGGTCGTGCTTGTGGTTGCAATCGCTGCCGTGGTGGTTGTCGCTGCTGGGGCTAGTGGTTCCCGCGGGCTTTTTGCGTTTGTGCTGGTTCCGCTACAGTCCGAGTACCTAAACCCAAGAATAGAAACTTTATTAGTATTTGTATAGTTAGTTAATTGTATTAATAAATTGGTTTTACACTAGCATGGATTGGACCAGGTAGCTGTTAAGGCTTGCTATCCAATCCATCATCTTTTGGGTGTTTTGCCAAGGATAGGGTGTTTTCGAGCTGCAATTAATGCGGGAGTGCTACTTTTCGTAAAAGAGCATCAAGTTCTCCGAGGAATTCGTACGACTGTACCTACATTAAACGTTGCAGGGACAGAATTTTGACCACCAGTTTCGCATCCGGGCAACTCAAAGCAACGCTAAATTGTAATTGTTTCTGCAGAAGTCAGGAGATTTTCAGCCGAGCATCAAAAGCACATCCTTAAGGAAGCACAAAACCCGAGCAAAATGGCTGTAAGGTTGAAGAGAAAAGCGCTACTAGATGTTCGAAAAATGAAATATGTAAAAAACCATAGCCAAGGGCATTCAAAGTGATTAGATTTAAGTCAAATCTATGTATTTGATGCACTTTTACTTAATACACTTGATGAGATTTGTATTAAGGGATTTGGTTAAATTACGAATTCAACAATAATTTACCATGTAATTATAAGGCTACTAAGGTTAGGGTCTTCACATTGGATCAGAAATCAGGAAATTTTTAATCCTACGATAATTGTTATTCAAAGTTTTACTTACTTCGTGTGTTGATTGTTTCCAATTGAATTAGCCCACGCTGATCTTGCTGCACTTGTGGTTGCGTTTCCGATTCCAGTTCTTGACTTGCGGATAGAGCACTTCACTTCCGGCACTTCTCTTTCTTTATTTTTTGTTTCGCTGTGGGTCTGTCAAATTTATACCTTTGCACTGCGGGAAATTAGGTATTCCCTTTGGTAGAATAATGGGCTCTGAGTTATTTGGACTGGTTCCGTTATTCTTCCAATGGGAATTAGCCGCAGTGCAAAGAGGAATGCCAAAAAAAGGAATGTTCGAGGCTGTCCGGGGTTACCATGACCCAGTTGTATAAGTCCAAGCTGGTTGCTGAACAGCCATTCAATAGCCTTGTTCATCACTGGCCGTCTTCACAGGATAAAATTTATTTTTGTTCAGCTATCTGTTTGGTTGCTAGATATAAGTTATATCAGGGCAATTTTTATATCTTGACATCAGCGTTTTGGAAGTATTTTTACCGCAGTCAACCGCAAATTTTTTTTTGAAAATCGGCTAGAATAAAATAACAAGTATTTTTAATTGGAAACAGCTCATGATACAATCATTCACAGGTACTGTCCTCGCAGAGAGGTTTGCTTCACATTGAAATTCATGCTGCCTTATTTTCATTTTGACGCATTTCAATGTTGATTCTTTTACTTTTAGATGCCCTCGCTTTTTGCTTCATCTGATTTTTATAATTTGTGAAAACAAGAGGGTGACAGGTAATAAGATCAACGGAAATAAGGTCAATTGACTTTATTTCCCACCCTGGTGCGAAATAAAGTCAATTGACATTATTACCTTTTTAAAAACGAAATAAAATCCATTGACATTATTTCTCTTTCAAACATTAAATTGGCTTAGCTTCGCGGCGGCCCCCCGGCCCCCCCTTCCCCGTCAACCGCCGTGCTGTAACGCAGGTAGATTTATTTTTTGTATACGTTGAAATAAAATTTTTATATATTTTAAACATCGAGGGCTTATATTCAATAATACCCTCTATCTGCACACTTTTCACAAAGATGAGATTCTGATATAAAAATCCACCTAAGCTTTAACTGTCATCAGTGATATTAATGCTAACTTATATAACGACAGGTAATAAGTCCCAGATGGTTTCTAAAATCACAAATTAGTTTTTGTGCAAATTGCAGATAGAGGGTATTAATGAATTCAAGCCCTCGATATTTCACATTTTTATATTTGTAAGTTATTGGAAGCAGGGATGCCAACTTGGCTCAAACCGTGCCATTTGTCCCTATTTTACTTCAAATGGCACTTAATTTTTCACTTTTGTAAAAAAAAATACATTTCAAGTTTTTAGAAAATTTTAGTTGAGAAAAAGAAGTGCACGCAAATGATTT